>NC_045742.1:17482375-17484497 GCF_008692095.1 Etheostoma spectabile
TGGTTGCCTTCGGTGACATAGAAAGTATATGGAGTAAGTGTAAACTCTGGACTGTTGTCATTTACATCTGACACCACAACGCTGATTGTCTTTTCAGATGATAAAGAAGGGTGACCTGCGTCTTTTGCAACTACTGTTATAATATAATGTGTCTGTTTCTCTCTGTCCAGAGGCGATTTGGTCACTAGTGAATACATCTTGTCTTGTAAAGATGGTGATAAAACAAAAGGAACATCTTCAGCTATGGAGCAAATAACTTTTCCATTGAGACCAGAGTCCAGGTCATTAACACTGATAAGGGCAACTGTAGTGCCTGGTCTGGAATCTTCAGGGATGGAGCTTGAAAAGGAAGTAACCTCAATCCCAGGTGCATTATCATTAACGTCAACTATCTTGATAATTACGCTTTTTTGTGTCTCTAAAGGAGCTAGACCTTTATCTGATGCTTGAATTTCAATCTCATATTTTTCCTTCTCCTCATAATCTATCAAACCTTTCACAATTATTTCACCTGTTGATGGATTGATATCAAAAAGCTTTAATAATCTATGACTCACACTGTTGCTAAATGAATAAATCACATCTCCATTTGCTCCGCCATCTAAATCAGTTGCATTCACTTGTATGACTGTTGTTCCTACTGGAGCGTTTTCATCGAGCGTCACTGAATAAACATCTTTAGAGAAAACAGGCGCGTTATCATTTACATCCAAAACATTTACTAGAATATTCATTTCGCCAGATTTCGGAGGTTTTCCTCCATCCAATGCAGTCAGCACTAATGAGTGACTCCCCGCTGACTCTCTATCCAAAGATTTTTGCACAATTAATATAGGTATTTTACCATCTTCTCCCTTATCCTTAACTTCCAAACGGAAGTGATCATTGGGGCTAAGTTTGTACTGCTGAATAGAAAAAGGACCACCGTCTGGATCGCGTGATGCTTTTAACGGAATACGTACTCCAGGTAACACGGACTCAAAAATCTCCAGCGTTTTCTCTTTCTCTGGGAAACTGGGAGAATGGTCATTTACATCCAAAATCTCAACTCCAACATAATGGACCTCCAATGGATTTTCCAGTACTGTTTTCAGATTTATCAAACATAAACTGCTTCGCTCACACACCTCTTCCCTATCAATCTTTTGGCTTACGTACAGGATGCCGTCGTTCTGATCTACACGGAAAAGAGGTTCTATAGCAGTAGAAACAATGCGATACTTTCTGTCTTTCAGCGTGCTTTTATCTAATCCCAAATCCTTTGCTATATTTCCAACCACAGTTCCTTCGTTAACTTCCTCAGAGATGGAGTACCGTAATTGCGCCGAGGCCACGCTCCACAAAAGCACAGCAACCACACAGCCGACACATCGTCTTCTTGCCCTTCTTGTATCGCATCCTCTTTGTTCCATGACTGAAAACAAATTGATGTGGATTCCTCACGGGATTAATAACCGTGTTGTAAGGAATTAATCCAAAACATCCGACATTTGCAAATGTTCACTCTGTTTAAAAATGCTAAAAACACGGGAAAATATGTCTGTAAATACAGCAGTAAGCCGCCAGGCGATTCTGCTATTAAGTAAGTGAGAGCCTATAGAGAGGTGGAACCAAAATGCAGTGACGAAAGATTAGATCCGTTTTTTGCTAACACACTGACACCATGCGATCTTACTGCTCAATACTATGAAAGCAAATTTTCCCCAGCTTTTTTTTTTTTTTTAGCCAGAATGGAAAGGTTTTGTATTCATTTAACTTTAGCTCTGTACGTACATGCCTTCTTAAGACGATTTAAACAGCAAACACAAAACTAATATTCCTTTGAATGGATATGGGAAGATCAAAGTCTCCCAACATGTTATAGGCTTCAGTATACCAGTAATAACTTTGAATTTGAATCGTTTAATATTCGTAAATAATAGGTATTAATAACCATGGACAGCGAATAACTCTACAATTCGCCAGACAAACAATACACATACAGTAAAGGTAGTAGATAAACTAATTAAGGAAAAAATAAATTATAAGGCTGCCAGCGGAAACACCTCTAGGGTTTTCACAAAACATGTCTTACCTCTCCAGATGTCCCTCTCCTGTCAGGCAGCACTAGTGTATTGGCATG
>NC_045742.1:17484987-17485152 GCF_008692095.1 Etheostoma spectabile
TGTGGCAACAACTTGGAACTGGAACGTTTTCAGAGTTTCAAAGTCAAAACTTTTTAGTGCAAAAATATCTCCAGTTTCAGAGTTTATATTGAGAAACGAAGTCACTTTATTTACTTTACTTCCATCTCTCAGAATATGATAGGAAATAAGTGCATTGTCGTTCTC
>NC_045742.1:17485162-17485256 GCF_008692095.1 Etheostoma spectabile
AAAGCTTTAACAGAAAACACAGATGCTCCTGGATTGTTGCCTTCGGTAACATAGAAAGTATATGGACTCAGTGAAAACTCAGGACTGTTGTCAT
>NC_045742.1:17485266-17485455 GCF_008692095.1 Etheostoma spectabile
TACAACAACGCTTATTGTCTTTTCAGATGATAGTGAAGGGTGACCAGCGTCTTTGGCAGTTATTGTCAGGTCATATTGTGTCTGTTGCTCTCTGTCCAGAGGCGATTTGGTCACTAATGAATACATATTGCCTTGTAAAGATGGTGATAAAACAAAAGGAACATCTTCAGCTATGGAGCAAATAACTTT
>NC_045742.1:17485480-17492237 GCF_008692095.1 Etheostoma spectabile
GTGCACAACTTGGAAAGGAACGTTTCAGAGGTCAAAGTCAAAACTTTTTAGTGCAAAAATATCTCCAGTTTCAGGAGTTTATAGTGAGAACGAAGTCAATTATTGACTTACTTCCATCTCTCAGAATATGCAAGTAGGAATAAGTGCATTGGTCGTTTCATCACGATCAAAAGCTTTACAGAAAAACAAAGAAGATGCTCCTGGTTGTTGCCTTAGGAACATTAGCAAAGATATGGACTCAGTGGAAAAATCAGGACTGTTGTCTTCACATTGATACAACAACGCTATTTCTTTTCAGATGATAGTGAAGGGGGACCAGCGTCTTTGGCAGTTATGGTCAGGTTCAATATTGTGTTTTTGCTCTCTGTCCAGAGGCGATTGTCAATAATGAATACATATTTGCCTTGTAAAGATGGGATAAAACAAAAGGAACATTTCCAGATTAGGGAGCAAATAAACTTTTACATTGAGACCAAGCTCCAGGTCAACACTGATAAGGGCAACTGTCGATGCCTGGTATGAATCTTCGGGGGATGGAGCTTGAAAAGGAAGTAACCTCAATTTTAGGTACATTATCATTAACGTCAACTATCTGGATAACAACGCTTTTCTCTGTTGTAAGAGGAGCAAAACCTTTATCTGATGCTTCAATTTCAATTTCGTATTTGTCTTTTTGCTCATAGTCAATGAGACCTTTGACAGTTATCTCGCCTGTTGATGGATTAATATAAAAAAGCTTAAATAGAGTATTACTCACGCTGTTACCAAATGAATAATACACATCTCCATTCTGACCTTCATCTAAATCAGTTGCGTTCACTTGTATGACTGTTGTGCCTACTGGAACATTTTCATTGAGCGTAACAGAGTAAATATCCTTAGAGAAAACCGGCACGTTATCATTTACATCCAAAACTTTTACTAGAATATTCATATTACCAGATTTCGGAGGTTCCCCTCCATCCAGCGCCGTCAGCACTAATGAGTTACTTCCTGCTCCTTCTCTATCCAAAGATTTTTGCAAAACCAATATAGGAATTTTACCGTCTTCTCCTTTATCCCTAACTTCCAAACGGAAGTGATCGTTTTGACTAAGTTTATATTGCTGCACAGAGAAATGACCACTGTCTCGGTCCCGTGATGCTTTTAGCTGAAAGCGTGCTCCGGGCAACACGGACTCTGAAATCTCTAACGTTTTCTCTTTCTCCGGGAAACTGGGAGAATGGTCATTTATATCCAGAATTTCAACTCCTACGTCGTGCACCTCAAGTGGGTTTTCTAGAACTGTTTTTAGATTCATTAAACACGTATTACTCGCTGCGCGCACACCTCTGTCTCTATCAATCTTCCGGCTACCATACAGGAACGCACATCATTTCTGATGACATGGAAAGGGGATCGACATTATAGAAACAATCCGGATAATCCGTCTTTCAGCGTGCTTTATTAATCCCAGGATCGTTCGCTATATTTCCAACACACGTTACTTCCTCTAAACTTCCTCAGATGGATGGAATATCTAATTGCGCAGAGAGCTGCGCTACAGCCAAAAGCACAGCAACCACCCAGCCGAACAAACATCCTCGCGCATTCGTCCTCGCGTCTCTTTGTTGCCATGATGAATCCGAAATCGTCATAATTCCTCAAAAAACAATGATGCTTTATAATGACAGAATCCAAATCTTCCAGTTGTAAACTATTTATCCCTCCACACGACAGACATAAGTGCAAATACAGTATTTCCAGAGACAGCAGGAAGCTGAAAAACGCCTGCGAAAAGTCGAGTTGATGACTACAAGGAGGTGGAACAAAATGCCATGAAGATAAGCTCGTGCACTGCTTTGTTTTTCATTCCAATGACACCATGCGATTACATTCTCACTGCAGCACACATGGCAGTACCACGTTTAACAGAATAGTAGATTGTTTTTTGTCAAAACAGTGGTCAAATAGGTGAATAAAAATAGATGCTATAGCAGCTCAGTGTCAACCATTACCTCCTTTCAATAAAGAAACAGAGCGAAGCTTCTCAAAATGTCAACAGATTCTGCATAACACGTGAGAATGTATGAATGTGATGGATGAAGTGAAATTAAATAAAACGTTGGGATGAAGGCACGTGTGGTTTAAAACATGCTGGGCAACTAGACTCCATATGTTCAGCACCATGGACAGGGATAACAACTGACTTTACTTCTGTCCAACTACATTTGGTGATGGCATCATTCCATTTCAAGTTTACTTGTTAACGATGCCCATTATTTGCCGAGCAGCCATAATGTTTCCGTGCCTTTTCAGACAGGCGTTATTATGTTTTCACTATGGTGCATATGTACCTGAGAGCAACATAAAGCCGCAGTACATGATTTTTTAAAGCTGAATTGATGCAGCGCTCTGTCATGGTCTGAATCAGTCGCTCTCATTGCTGATATAGGTTCACCTCATGATAACACACGAGTAACATGAACGAATGGTAACAGACATCAGCTAAGAAATTTACCTAAAGTGTAAAAAAATGAATATATCAAAAGCAGCAAAGACAGGAGGCAATAATTAATGATAAATGCGACCTGAACCAATGTAAAAAAACTAACCACAAGAGTTCATCGCTTCTGCTCGAGAAAATTACCACAGTGCCGAAATCAGTATTTTTAAAGTTTTGGGTTTGTCAAAAGTAGTGAACAAACTAAGCAACGTTCAGAATTGTATAAAATGCTTTCTTTGGTATGTATCCAGTTAGGTTAATTTCATAAAATAACTATTTAGGAACAAAAAAACTTTTTAGAATGTCTTACCTCTCCAGATGTCCCTCTCACTGTCAGGCAGCACTAGTGTATTCGCATGGCTGCCCGGGGACTATAGTAGATCCTATACTCATTCTGGGTCCACTAGCATGTACCGTTGTCTCCAGATCTGTACTGGATGCTGTTGACACAGCGTTCGAATAAATAGTCTCTTGTAGATATTTAGAAGTATAGTCTGTGGTTTGAGCACTGCATGTATCAGCACGATGATACTGATGAGGAAAAATGTGATGAAATGAGCCCAAAGTTATCATCAGGTAAAAAGTCACATTATCTCATCCTCATCCTTGGCAGCACTTTTAACATCAGAAGCAGCAAAAGCTCTTTGGCGCTCCACAACTTGACAACACCACCAGTAGTGTTGCTGAGAGTGAAACGTCCATTGTCTTTCACCAGTATGGACCAGTTTATGCTCAGCCTGTCTGCTCTGTGAATGAGCGAAGTGTCTGATCTGTCCTGTATAGCGGTCCAAACCAAAGAGACGTGGTCAGTAAACTTCCTGCAGTGAGACAGACCAGCCGTTATATCCTATATCAGACGTCATAGGCTCTGACTTTAGTCACAAGTGTCTGCGTTCACATGCGGGGAACTCCTCCACACCTTCAGCGAACCGTTAGAGCTGACTGGATACGGATGACTGGAGCGTGTCGTTCGATCCAGAAAGAACACGTTCACTGGTGACGTTGCTGCTTAGTGGGACGGAGTTCAGAATACTGCGGCAACAACTTGGAACAGGAACGTTTTCAGTAGTTTAAAGTCAAAACTTTTTAGTGCTGAAATAATCTCCGTTCAGAGTTTATGCTGAGAAAACGATGTCAATTTGTTATCTGTGCCTGAGTCTCTCTGAGAATAGATAGGAAATAGTGCATTGTCGTTCTCATCACGATCAAAAGCTTTAACAGAAAACACAGATGCCCTGAGATGTTGCCTCGGTGACATAGAAAGTATATGGATCAGGGAAAACTCAGGCTGTTGTCATTTACATCTGATACAAACAATGTATTTCTTTTCAGATGATAGTGAAGGGTGACCTGCGTGCTTTTGCAGTTATTGTCAGGTCATATTGTGATTTTTCTCTCTGTCCAGAGGCAATTTGGAACTAATGAGTACTTATTCTTGTAAAGATGGTGATAAAACAAAAGGAACATCCTGTATGAGCAATAACTTGTCCATTGAGACCAGAAGTCCAGGGTCATTAACATGATAGGGCAACTGTAGTGCCTGGTCTGGAATTTCAGGGTATGGAGCTTGAAAAGGAAGTAACCTCAATTCAGGTACGTTATCATTAACGTCAACTATCTTAATAATTACGCTTTTTTGTGTCCTAATGGAGCTAGACCTTTATCTGATGCCGAATTCAATCTCATATTTGTCTCTTTTTTTCCTCATAATCTATCAAACCTTTAACAATTATCTCCCTGTGTATTGTATTATATCAAACAGCTTTATAAACTTACCGATTCACAATACTGCTAAATGAGTAAACAACTTCTCCGTTGCTCCCTTCATCTATCAGTTGCATCACTTGTGATGACTCTTTGTTCCGACTGGAGCGTTTTATCGAGATTACAGAATAGGTTTGAGAGAAAAATAGGCGCGTTATCATTATATCCACAAATTTACTAGATATCATTTCGCCAGATTTAGGAGGTTTCCTCCATCCAATGCAGTCAGCACTAATGAGTGGCGTCCCCGTGACTCCTATTAAAGATTTTTTTACGATTAATACAGCGTATTTTACCATCTTCTCCCTTATCCTTAACTTCCAACGGAAGGGGTCGTTTGGGCTAAGTTTATATTGTTGAACGGAAGAAATTGGCCCCGTCTGGATCGCTTGCGTGTTGAAGCGGTATGCGCACTCCGGTAAAACAGCCTGACATCTCCAACGTTTTCTCTTCATCCGGAAAACTGGGAGAATGGCATTTATATCCAGAATTTCAACTCCTGTAGGAGTGCACCCAAGTGGGTGTTCTAGAACTGTTTTTAGATTCATAACACGTATTACTCTGCCGCCACACCTCTTCTATCAATCTTCCGGCTCACATACAGGACGCCATCATTCTGATTTACATGGAAAAGGGGATCCGCTTACTAGAAACAATCCGATACTTCCTGTCTTTCGCGTGCTTTTATCTAAGCCCAGACTTTGCTATATTTCCAACCACAGTTCCTTCCTTAACTCTCCAGAGATGGAATATCTAATTTGCGCAGAGTGACGGCGCTCCACAAAAAGCACAGCAACCACACAGCGAACAAAATCCTCGCGCCACTTCCTCTGCGTCTTCTTTGTTCCATGATGAAATCCGAATCGTCAATAATTCCTCACAAAACAATGAATGCTTATAATGACAGAATCCAAATCTTCCATTGTCAACACATATTTACCTTCCTCACCGAAGAATGATGCCAAATAAGTATTTCCAAAGACAGCAGGAAGCTGAAAAACCGCCTGCGAAAGTGTCGAGTTGATGACTACAAGGAGGTGAACCCAAAATGCCATGAAGATACGCTCGTGCACTGCTTGTTTTTCTATTACACTGGACACCAGCGATGTACAATCACTGCAGGACATCACATGGCCAGTAGCCACGTTTAACAGAATAGTAGATTGTTTTTTTTTGTCAAAACAGTGGACATAGGTGAATAAAAATAGATGTCTTAGCAGTCCAGTGTCAACCTACCTCCTTTCACATAAAGAAACAGAGCGAGATTCTCAAATGTCAACAGATTTCTGCATAAAACGTGAGAATGTATGAATTGATGGAGAAGTGAAATTAATTAAAACTTTGAGATGAGGAAGTCAGTGGTTTTTTAAAAATGCTGGGCAACTAATCTCCATATGTTATCACCATGGACAGGGGATAACAACTGACTTTACTTTGCCAACTACATTTTGGTGATGGCATCATATCCATTCAAGTTGACTTGTGAACGAGCCCATTATTTGCAGAGCAGCCATAATGTCCCCGTGCTTTTCGAAGGGCGTTATTATGTGTCTCGACTATGGTGTTATGTCTCTGAGGAAGCAACATACAAGCCGCAGTCACACTCTTCAAATATGTACAAAAAGAATAATAGAGGGAATTAACACAAATTTAACAGAGCGATTCTGATGCAGCGCAGCTCATGTGTCTGAAATACGTTGACTCTCATTGGTTTGATATAGGTTTTCACCTCATGATATCACCAGTAGTAACAGAAGCAAATTGGAAACATCACATCAGCAGAAATACCCTAAAGTGTCAAAAAACGAACATTATTAAGCAGCAAAGACAGGAGGCCTTAATAATGATAAAAACGAGTGGAAACATTGGTAAACACGGATTTAAAAGCAGCAAACCAAGTGTTTTATCACCTAGACAAAATCAGTATTTTGAAGGTTTATATTTTATTTGGGTTTTTCAAAGAATGGACATACCAAGCGGCAGCCAGAATTGTTAAATAAACATGAATTTTCTGTGGTTACATCCTCCTAGCTTAGCTTAATTTCACTAGAATCAAACTATTTAGGAACAAAAACTTTTACCTTAATGGTCGTTATACCTCCCCACGATGGCCCTCTCCTGTCAGGGGCAGCACTAGTGTATTGGCATGGCTGCCCGGGACTATAGTAGTCCTATATCATTCTTGGGCCCTACAGCTGTACCGGGTTTTCCCGTATCTGTACTGATGCTGTGACCACAGTGTCCAATCAAATAGTCTTTGTAGATATTTAGAAGTATGTATGTGGTTTTGGAGCACTGCATGGCATCAGCACAGATACTGAGAGGGAAAAAGTGTTGCAACTGAGGCCCAAAGTTACATAAGGTAAAAAGGACATTATTCTCTCCTCATCCTTTGCAGCACTTTAAACAGCAGAGCAAGCAAAAGCCTCTTTGGGCTCCACAACTTTGCCAACCAAGTAGCTGTTGTGAAGAGGGAAACGTTTCCCAAAAATTTTGTTTTCCCTTTTT
>NC_045742.1:17492262-17501754 GCF_008692095.1 Etheostoma spectabile
TGAACCCTGACGATGGCAGGAAATGTTATAATTACTATGATAAAAGATGCGACTCTTAGCTTAGAACACAATGTAGAACAAAACAAACTAGAATCCACAAGAGTTTCATCGCTTCTGCTCGAGAAAATTACCACAGTGCGCGAAATCACAGTATTTTTTAAAGTTCTGGGTTTGTCAAAGTATTGAACAACTAAGCAACGTTCATGATTATTTAAAATGTCTTTCTTGGTTTATGTCATCCCAGTTAGGTTAATTTCCATAAAAAAAACTATTTAGGAACAAAAAACTTTTCTTAGAATGTCTTACTCTCCAGATGTCCCTCTCACTGTCAGAGCAGCACTAGTGTATTCGCAGGCTTGCCCGGGACTATAGTAGATCCTATACTCATTCTGGGTCCACTTAGCATGTACCGTTTGTCTCCAGATCGTACTGGATGCTGTGTGACACAGCGTTCGCCATCATAAATTAGTCTTGTAGATATTTAGAGTATAGTCGTGGTTTGAGCACTTTGATGTCACTCCTAGAAGGATACATGAGACGGAAATTAAGTGTGTGAAATGAGCCCAAAGTTATCACTAGGTAAAAAGTCCTATTTATCATCCTCATCCTTTGCAGCACTTTTAACATCAGAAGCAAGCAAAAGCCTCTTGGGGCTCACAATTTGACACCACAGTAGTAGTGTTGCTGAGAGGGAAACGGTTCCATTGTCTTTACACCAGTATGACCAGTTTATGCTCAGCCTCGTCTGTCTCTGTGAAATGAGCGAAAGTGTCTGATCTGTCCTGTATAGCGGTCAAACCAAAGAGACTGTGGTCAGTAACTTTCCTGCAGTGAGAACAGTAACCAGCCTTATATCCTATATCAGACGTCATAGTCTTGACTTTAGTCACCAAGTGGCTGCGTTACCAGTGCGGGGGAACTCTCACAACCTTCGCAGAACCGTTTAGAGCATGGACTCTGGTAAAAGGATATGAATGGAAAGGTTGTCGGTCTGATCCAGAATGAACACGTTCACTGTGACGTTGCTGCTTAGTGACGGAGTTCCAGAATCTGCGGCAACAACTTGGAACAGGAACGTTTTCAGAGTTTCAAAGTCAAAACTTTTTAGTGCTGAAATATCTCCAGTTTCAGAGTTTATGCTGAGAAACGATGTCAATTTGTTATCTGTGCCTGAGTCTCTGAGAATATGATAGGAAATAAGTGCATGAAGAGACAACCATCTCAGGAGCGCATCTGTGATTTTCTTTAAAGCTTTTGATGGATTAGAACGACAATGCACTATTTCCTATCATATTCTCAGAGACTCAGGCACAGATAACAAATTGACATAGTTTCTAAGCATAAACCTCTGAACTGGAGATTATTTCAGCACTGAAAAAGTTTTGACTTTGAAACTCATGAAAACGTTCCTGTTCCAAGTGTTGCCCGAGATTCTGGAACTCCGTCACAAAGCAGCAACGTCACAGTGAACGTGTTCATTCTGGATCAGAACGACAACGCTCCAGTCTCCTGATCCAGTCAGCTCTAACGGTTCTGCGAAGGTGTGGAGGGATTCCCCGCAATGTGAACGCAGACACTGGTGCTAAAGTCAGAGCCTATGACGCTGATATAGGATATAACGGCTGGTTACTGTTTTCACTGCAGGAGAGTTACTGAACCACAGTCTCTTGGTTTGGACCTCTATACAGGACAGATCAGAACACTTCGCTCCATTCACAGAGACAGAACGAGTGCTGAGCCTAAACTGGTCATACTGTGTGAAGACAATGGGAACGTTTCACTCTCAGCAACAGCTACTGTGGTTGTCAAGTTGTGGAGCCCAAAGAGGCTTTTGCTGCTTCTGATGTTAAAGTGCTCTGCACAGGATGAGGTGGAGATAATTGACTCTTTTACTGATGATAACGTTGGGCTCGATTTCACACACTTTTTCTCATCATATCATCGTGCTGGTCACATGCAGTGCTCCAAACCACAGACTATACTTAATATTACAAGAGACTAATTATGATGGGAACGCTGTGTCACAGCATCCAGTAAGATCTGGAGAACAAACCGGTACAGTGCTAGTGGGACCCAGAATGAGTATAGGATCTACTATAGCTCCCGGGAGCATGCGAATACACTAGTGCTGCCTGACAGTGAGAGGGACATCTGGAGAGTAGACATTCTAAGAAAAAGTGTTTTGTTCCTAAATAGTTATTTTATGAACAATTAAACCTAAACTGGATGACATAAACCAAGAAAGCATTTTATAACAATCTGACGTGCGTAGTGTTCACTTACTTTGACAAACCCAGAAACTTTAAAATACTTTGATTTCGCGCACTGTGGAATTTCTCGAGCAGAAAGCGATGAACTCTTGTGGATACCGTTTTTACATTGTTACGCGCATTTCATTAATTAATTGCCTCCTGTCTTTGCTGCTTTTGATAATTCATTTTTTTTACACTTTAGGTAAATTTCTTAGAGATGTATGGTTACATGATCTGTTCATGTTACTCTGTGTGATATCATTGAGGTGAAACCTATATCAAGCAATGAGAGCGAACTGATTTCAGACAACATGCGCTGCATCAGATCAGCTTTAAAATACACATGTAGACTTGCGTTTATGTTGCTCTCAGAGTACATATGCACATCAGTGAAAACATAATAATCACGCCTGTCTGAAAAGGCACGGAAACATTATGGCTGCTCGGCAAATAAGGACATCGTAACAAGTAAACTTGAAATGGAATGATGCCATCACCAAGTAGTTGGACAGAAGAAAGTCAGTTGTTATCCCTGTCCATGGTGCTGAAACATATGGAGTATAGTTGCCCAGCATGTTTTAAAACCACCACGTGCCTTCATCCAACGTTATTAATTCAATTCATCCTCACATCATTCATTCTCACGTGTTATGCAGAATCTGTTGACATTTTGAGAAGCTTCGCTCTTTTCTTTATTGAAAGGAGGTAATGGTTGACACTGAGCTGCTATAGCACTCTATGTTATTCACCTAATTTGACCACTGTTTTGACAAAAAAACAATCTACATTTCTGCTTTAAAACGTGCTACTGCCATGTAATGTCTGCAGTGAGAATGTACATCGCATGGTGTCAGTGTAATAGAAAAACAAAGCAGTGCACGAGCTTATCTTCATGGCATTTTGGTCCACCTCCTTGTAGTCATCAACTCGACTTTTCGCAGGCGGTTTTCAGCTTCCTGCTGCTCTGGAAATACTGTATTTTGCACTATGTCTGTCGGTGTAGGAAGAGGATAAATAGTTTACACATGGACGATTTGGATTCTGTCATTAAAGCACTTCATTGTTTTTTGAGGATTATTGACGATTTCGGATTCATCATGGAACAAAGAAGACGCGAGAGACGAAGTGCGCGAGGATGTTTTGTTTCGGCTGTGTGGTTGCTCGGTGCTTTTGTGGAGCGCAGTCTCTGCGCAAATTAGATATTCCATCTCTGAGGAAGTTAAGGAAGAACTGTGTTGGAAATATAGCGAAAGATCTGGGATTAGATAAAGCACGCTGAAAGCAGGAATTATCGGATTGTTTCTAGTAAGCGGATCCCCTTTTCCATGTAAATAGAATGATGGCGTCCTGTATGTTAGCCGAAGATTGATGAGAAGAGGTGTGCGCGCAGAGTATAGTGTTTAATGAATCTAAAAACAGTTCTAGACAAACCACTTGAGGGTGCACCGACGTAGGAGTTGAAATTCTGGATATAAATGACCATTCTCCCAGTTTCCGGAGAAAGAGAAAACGTTAGAGATTTCAGAGTCCGTGTTGCCCGGCGCATACGCTTTCGCTAAAACACAGGGACCGAGACAGTGGTATTTCTCGTGCAGCAATATAAACTAGTCAACGATAACATTCCGTTTGGAAGTGGGATAAGGAGGAAGACGGTAAATTCCTAATTGGTTTGCAAAAAATCTTTGGATAGAGAGGAGCGCGTTAAGTAACTCATAGTGCTGACGGCGCTGGATGGAGGGGAACCTCCGAAATCTGGTAATATGAATATTCTAGTAAAGTTTTGGATTAAATGATAAACGTGGCCGGTTTTCTTAAGGATTATTTACTCTGTTAGCGCTCACTGAAATGTTTCAGTAGGCACAACAGTCCATACAAGTGAACGCACACTGATTTAGATGAAGGTCAGAATGGAGATGTGTATTATCATTTGGTAACAGCGTAGTAATACTCTATTTAGCTTTTTTATATTAATCCATCACAAAGGCGAGATACTGTCAAAAGGTCTCATTGACTTGAGCAAAAACAGAAAATACGAATTGAATTGAGCTCAGATAAAGGTTTTGCTCATTCTACACAGAGAAAAGCGTTGTTTCAGAAGGGACGGTAATGATAATGTACACTAAATTGAGTTACTTCTTTTTCAAGCTCCATCCCCGAAGATTCCAGACCAGGCACTACAGTTGCCCTTATCATGTTAATGACCTGGCCTCTGGTCTCATGGAAAAGATTTGCTCATAGCGGAAGAGTTCCTTTTGTTTTATTTTATCACCAGTCTTACAGGAAATATGTATCATTAGTTACCAAATGCCTCTGGACAGAGAGCACACAACACATATGACCTGACATAACTGCCAAAGACGCTGGTCACCCTTCACTATCATCTGAAAAGCAAAAGCGTTGTTTGTATCATGTGAAAGACAACAGTCCTGAGTTTCACTGAGTCCATATACTTTCTATGTACCGAAGCAAACATAGGAGATCTGTGTTTTCTGTTAAAGCTTTTGATCGTGATGGAACGACAATGCACTTATTCCTATTCATATTCTGAGAGATGGAAGTAAGTAAATAAGTGACTCGTTTTCAAATAAAACTCGAAACTGGAGATATTTTGCACTAAAAAGTTTTGACTTTGAAAACTCTGAAACGTTCAGTTCAAGAGTTGTTGCCACAGATTCTGGAACTCCGTCACTAAGCAGCAACGTCACATGAACGTGTTCATTTCTGGATCAGAACGACAACGCTCCAGTATCCTGTATCCAGTCAGCTCTAAACGGTTCTGCTGAAGGTGTGAGAGATTCCCCGCAATGTGAACGCAGGCCACTTGCTGACTAAGTCGAGCACTATGACGCTGAGTATAGGATATAACGGCTGGTTACTGTTCTCACTGCAGGAAGTACTGACCACAGTCTCTTTGGTTTGGACCGCTATAAGGCACAGATCAGAACCTTCGCTCATTCACAGAGACAGACGAGGCTGAGCATAAACTGGTCAAATACTGTGAAAGACATGGGAACGTTTCCCTCTCAGCAACAGCTACTGTGGTTGTCAAATTGTGGAGCCCAAAGAGGCTTTTGCTGCCTTCTGATGTTAAAAGTGCTGCAAAGGATGAGGAGGAGAATAATGGACTTTTTACTATGATAACTTGGGGCTCAGTTTCAACACTTTATCATCAGATATCGTGGTGATTGCAATCGTGCTCAAAAACCACACCGACTATACTTCTAAATATCTACAGAGACTAATTATGTGGGACGCTGTGTCACAGCATCCAGTACAGATCTGGAGACAAACGGTACATGCTAGTAGGACCCAGAATGAGTAGTAGGATCTACTATAGTCCCGGGCAGCCATGCCAATACACTAGTGCTGCCTGGCCAGGAGAGGGACACTTGGAGAGGTAAGACAGTTTTTTGTGGAAACCCTAGAGGTGTTTGCTGGCACGCCTTATAATTTATTTTTCCTTAAATTATTTTATACTACCTTCTACTGTATGTAGGCTTGTTCTCTGGCGAATTGGGGTAGAGTTATTCGCTTCAGGGGTTATTATACTATATTTACGACATATTAACGATTCAAATTCAAACGTCATTACTGTATATGAAGCCTATAACATGTTGGGAGGGACATTGAATCTCCCATATCCATTCAAAAATACTTAGTTTGTCGTTTGCTGTTTAAATCGTTTAAAAGGCAGTGTACGCGAGCTAAAGTTAAATGATACAAACACTTCCATTCTCTGGCTTAAAACACAAAAAAAAAAGCTGGGAGAACTTTGGCTTTCACATAGTATTGACATAAGATCGCATGGTGTCTATGTTGTTAGCCAAAACGATCTATCTTCGGTCACGCCTTTGGTTCCACCTACTCTATAGGGCTTCACTTAATTAATAGCCGAATCGCCTGGGGCTTATGGTATTACCGACAATTTCCCGGTTTTTAGATTTGTCATTTTTATAACAAGGTGAACATTGCAAAATGTCGGATGTTTTTTTTTTTTTTGGATTAATCCTTAACACGGGCTAGTATAACATGTGAGGAATCCACACCATTTGTTTTCAGTCATGGAAAACAAGAGATGCGATACAAGAAGGGCAAAAGAAGACGATGTGTACGCCTGATGTGTGCGGTGCTGTTTGTGGAGCGTGGCCATCGGCGCAATTAGTAATCAGCCTCTCTGAGAGTAACGAAGGAAACTGGTTGTGAAATATAGCAAAGATATTGGGATTAGAGCTAAAGCACCTGCTGAAAGAACGAAAGTATCGCATGCCTTTTATGCATAAACCTCTTTTTCCGTGTGACAGACGACGGCAACATCCTGTACGTAGCCAAAAGATGATTAGGGAAGAGGTGGTGTAGCGAAGCCAGTTTATGTTTGATAAATCTCGTAAAACAGTTACTGGACAATCCATGAGGGTCCATTATGTGGAGTGAGATTTGGAATTTCAAGACCCTATCTCCAGTTCTCCAGAGGACAAGAAAACGGCTGAGATTTTGGAGTCCGTGTTACGGAGTAACTATTCCGTTAAAGCATCACGCGTCCAACGGTGGTCCTTTTCTATTCAGCAGTACAAACGCTTACCCCATGATCACTTTCCTGTTTGGAAGTTAAGGTAAGGGAGAAGATGGTAAAATACCTATTTACTTGTGCAAAATCGTTGGATAGAGGTCAGCGGGAGTCACTCACTTAGTGCTGACTGCATTGGAGGAGGAAAACCTCCGAAATCTGGGCGAAATGAATATTTCTAGAAGTTTATGTTTTGGATATGTAAATGATAACGCGCCGTTTTCCAAAAATTGAATTTCCAGTGACGCTCGATGAAAAGTCCAGTAGGAAAAACAGCATACAAGGACATGCAACTGATTAGATGGCGGTCAAATGTGATATGTGATTGTATTCATTTAGCAACTGTGAGTCCTAGATGATATAAAGCCTTTTTGATATCATCCATCAACGGTGAAATAATTGGTGAAAGGTTTGATAGATTATGAGGAGAGGAACAATAGTGAGATTGAAATTCAGCATCAGATAAAGTCTAGCTCCTTTAGAGACACAAAAACGCGAATTAATTCAGATGAGTTGACGTTTAATGAAATGCACCGGGATGAGGTCTCTTCCTTTTCACTCATCCCTGAAGATCCAACCAGGATACTAAGTTCCAGTATCAGTGTAATGACCTTGGACTTGGTATCAAGGAAAGTTATTTGTCCATAGCTGAAGATGTCTCCTTTTGTTTATCACATCTTTACAGACAAGATGTATTTCACTAGTTGACCAAATCGCCTCTGACAGAGAGAAACAGACACATTATTTATAACAGTAGTTTGAACAAAGACGCAGGTCACCCTTCTTTATCACTGAAAAGACCAATCGCAAGTTTGTGGTGTCAGGATGTAAATGCAACAAGTCCAGAGTTATAACACTACTCCACTATACGTGTTCTAGTGTCACCGAAGGCAACCATACCAGGAGCATCTGTGTTTCTGTTCAGCTTTTTGATCATGATGAGAATGCAATGCACCTCATTGCCTATCATATCTAGAGACTCACAGCACATATAACAAATGCTCATTTCTCAACAAAACTACTGAAACCTGGAGACATTTTGGCGCTAAAAGGTTGACTTGAAAACACTGAACAAGTTTCCAGGTTACAAGTTGTAGCCACAGATTCCTGGAAACTCCGTGCACTAAGCACAATCACAGTGAAAGTGTTCATCCTGTGTCAGAACACAAGCCTCCAGTCTCTGTATCCATTCAGCTCTAACGGTTACTGTCGTGAAGGTGTGAAGTGGGGAATCTTCCCCGCAATGTGAAGAGGGACACTTGGTGATACGTCCGAGCCTACGACGCATGAATACTAGGATATAACGGCCTGGGTACTGTTCTCACTGCAGGAAGTTACTGACCACAGTCTCTTGGGTTTGGACCGTACTAACAGACCGATCGAACTAACTTCGCCGCATTACAGAGACAGACGAGGCACTGAGCATAAACTGGTTCACGTGAAAGACATGGGAGGTCCCTCGCTGCAACAGCTACTGTTTTCAAAGTTGTGGAGCCCAAGTAGGGCTTTTGCTGCTTCTTGAGTTAAACAGTGTCTGCAAAGGATGAGGAGATCGATACAAATATGGACTTTTTACCTGATGATAACTTTTGGCTCAGTTTCAACACTTTTTCTGCACAGTATCATCGGCTGATTGCATGCAGTGCTCCAAAACCACAAACTATACTTCTAAATATTACCAGAGACCTAATTTGATGGGACAGACTGTGTACAGCATCCGTTACCGACTGGAACCAAACGGTACTGCTGAGGACCCCAGAATGAGTATAGGTCTACTATGTCCTCCGGGCAGCCATGCCAATATCCTAATGCCCTGACAGGAGAGGATCTGGGAGGTAAGACATGTTTTTGGTATAAAACCCCTTCGAGGTGTTGGATTCCGTGGCAGCCTTACAATTTGTTTTGTGTCATAGATATACTTCATAGTCAATCATCAACTGTCATTTATACTGTACGTGTAGTGTTGTTGGCGAGCAAAGTGCATGTTTGTGAAGGTGGACGATCTGTGATTTTCAGATGATCAATTTTTTTAGATAATACAGTATGCAGGCAGACGAAATAAGCATGTTATATAGCTAACTTTGTAATGTCTATAGGTGAGTCGTATATGCTATTCATCCGTTTTTCAGTTTGTGCTCTGCCCTTCCTCATATTTCGACAAACAAATGGCATTATGCTGTGCAATGGTACTGATAGTTTTGCTTGGTGTTCAAATACATGTTAATACATAATATGGAAGATAAAGAATTATTACTTATTTCAGCTCTGGCAATTTTCAAAACACAGTTTTAAACGGGGGAAATAAATAAGATTAGAGCGTTTTCGACCTAACACTTACACACTTCTATGGAGGAGTAGGCTGTGTTTGCAGGGGTCTCGAAATAAATTGGCGAAGAACCGTCACTAAATAGCATTATAATTCCATGTTGTTGACTTCATTTCAAGCGTTACTGCATCACAGAAAGACTGGCCCTTGTGGGAATTAATACCATGAACGAATTTAAGTCAAAATGTTTTAAACCAAAATCTTCTATCAATGGTCAAAACACAAGGCATCTCAGTCTAGATGACACCCACAATGGGTTTTCTTGTGTTAAATAGGCGATACCCCGCTTTTCCGATGTGTTTTAAAGAGACTATTCAGCGCATCAAGAGTGCCGAAGGCGGTGTGTGTCC
>NC_045742.1:17501779-17501886 GCF_008692095.1 Etheostoma spectabile
TGCCTTCGGTGACATAGAAAGTATATGGACTCAGTGAAAACTCAGGACTGTTGTCATTTACATCTGATACAACAACATGTATTGTCTTTTCAGATGATAGTGAAGGG
>NC_045742.1:17501896-17510619 GCF_008692095.1 Etheostoma spectabile
CTTTTGCAGTTATTGTCAGGTCATATTGTGAATTTTTCTCTCTGTCCAGAGGCAATTTGGTAACTAATGAGTACATATTGTCTTGTAAAGATGGTGATAAAACAAAAGGAACATCTTCAGCTATGGAGCAAATAAAGTTGCCTTATCAGTGGTACATTCCTGGACTCTGGTCTCAATGACAAGTTATTTGCTCCATAGCTGAAGATGTTCCTTTTGTTTTATCACATTTACAAGACAATATGTACTTCCTTAGTACCAAATGCCTCTGGACAGAGAGAAAAATCACAATATGACCTGACATAACTGCAAAAGACGCAGGTCACCCGTCACTATCATCTGAAAAGACAATACATGTTGTTGTATCAGATGTAAATGACAACAGTCCCTGAGTTTTCACTGATTCATATACTTTCTATGTCACCGAAGAGCAACCATCCAGGAGCGCTCTGTGTTTTCTTTAAAGCTTTTGATGTGATTGAGAACGACAATGCACTATTTCCTATCATATTCTCAGAGACTCAGGCACAGATAACAAATTGACATAGTTTCTAAGCATAAACTCTGAACTGGAGATTATTTCAGCACTGAAAAAGTTTTGACTTTGAAACTCATGAAAACGTTCCTGTTCCAAGTGTTGCCCGAGATTCTGGAACTCCGTCACTAAGCAGCAACGTCACAGTGAACGTGTTCATTCTGGATCAGAACGACAACGCTCCAGTCTCCTGATCCAGTCAGCTCTAACGGTTCTGCGAAGGTGTGGAGGCGATTCCCCGCAATGTGAACGCAGACACTGGTGACTAAAGTCAGAGCCTATGACGCTGATATAGGATATAACGGCTGGTTACTGTTTTCACTGCAGGAAGTTACTGAACCACAGTCTCTTGGTTTGGACCTCTATACAGGACAGATCAGAACACTTCGCTCCATTCACAGAGACAGAACGAGGCTGAGCCTAAACTGGTCATACTGTGTGAAGACAATGGGAACGTTTCACTCTCAGCAACAGCTACTGTGGTTGTCAAGTTGTGGAGCCCAAAGAGGCTTTTGCTGCTTCTGATGTTAAAGTGCTCTGCACAGGATGAGGGGAGATAATTGACTCTTTTACTGATGATAACGTTGGGCTCGATTTCACACACTTTTTCTCATCATATCATCGTGCTGATCACATGCAGTGCTCCAAACCACAGACTATACTTAATATTACAAGAGACTAATTATGATGGGAACGCTGTGTCACAGCATCCAGTAAGATCTGGAGAACAAACCGGTACAGTGCTAGTGGGACCCAGAATGAGTATAGGATCTACTATAGCTTCCCGGGAGCATGCGAATACACTAGTGCTGCCTGACAGTGAGAGGGACATCTGGAGAGTAGACATTCTAAGAAAAAGTGTTTTGTTCCTAAATAGTTATTTTATGAACAATTAAACCTAAACTGGATGACATAAACCAAGAAAGCATTTTATAACAATCTGACGTGCGTAGTGTTCACTTACTTTGACAAACCCAGAAACTTTAAAATACTTTGATTTCGCGCACTGTGGAATTTCTCGAGCAGAAAGCGATGAACTCTTGTGGATACGTTTTTACATTGTTACGCGCATTTCATTAATTAATTGCCTCCTGTCTTTGCTGCTTTTGATAATTCATTTTTTTTACACTTTAGGTAAATTTCTTAGAGATGTATGGTTACATGACTTGTTCATGTTACTCTGTGTGATATCATTGAGGTGAAACCTATATCAAGCAATGAGAGCGAACTGATTTCAGACAACATGCGCTGCATCAGATCAGCTTTAAAATACACATGTAGACTTGCGTTTATGTTGCTCTCAGAGTACATATGCACATCAGTGAAAACATAATAATCACGCCTGTCTGAAAAGGCACGGAAACATTATGGCTGCTCGGCAAATAAGGCATCGTAACAAGTAAACTTGAAATGGAATGATGCCATCACCAAGTAGTTGGACAGAAGAAAGTCAGTTGTTATCCCTGTCCATGGTGCTGAAACATATGGAGTATAGTTGCCCAGCATGTTTTAAAACCACCACGTGCCTTCATCCAACGTTATTAATTCAATTCATCTCACATCATTCATTCTCACGTGTTATGCAGAATCTGTTGACATTTTGAGAAGCTTCGCTCTTTTCTTTATTGAAAGGAGGTAATGGTTGACACTGAGCTGCTATAGCATCTATTTTTATTCACCTATTTGACCACTGTTTTGACAAAAAAACAATCTACTATTCTGTTAAACGTGGTACTGCCATGTGAATGTCTGCAGTGAGAATGTACATCGCATGGTGTCAGTGTAATAGAAAAACAAAGCAGTGCACGAGCTTATCTTCATGGCATTTTGGTTCCACCTCCTTGTAGTCATCAACTCGACATTTTCGCAGGCGGTTTTCAGCTTCCTGCTGTCTCTGGAAATACTGTATTTGCACTCATGTCTGTCGGTGTAGGAAGAGGATAAATATGTTTACACATGGAAGATTTGGATTCTGTCATTATAAAGCAGTCATTGTTTTTGTGAGGAATTATTGACGATTTCGGGATTCATCATGGAACAAAGAAGACGCGAGAGACGAAGTGCGCGAGGATGTTTGTTCGGCTGTGTGGTTGCTGTGCTTTTGTGGAGCGCAGTCTCTGCGCAAATTAGATATTCCATCTCTGAGGAAGTTAAGGAAGGAACTGTGGTTGGAAATATAGCGAAAGATCTGGGATTAGATAAAAGCACGCTGAAAGACAGGAAGTATCGGATTGTTTCTAGTAATGCGGATCCCCTTTTCCATGTAAATCAGAATGATGGCGTCCTGTATGTGAGCCGGAAGATTGATAGAGAAGAGGTGTGCGCGCAGAGTAATACGTGTTTAATGAATCTAAAAACAGTTCTAGAAAACCACTTGAGGGTGCACCGACGTAGGAGTTGAAATTCTGGATATAAATGACCATTCTCCCAGTTTCCGGAGAAAGAGAAAACGTTAGAGATTTCAGAGTCCGTGTTGCCCGGCGCAAACGCTTTCGCTAAAACACAGGGACCGAGACAGTGGTCATTTCTCGTGCAGCAATATAAACTAGTCAACGATAAGATTCCGTTTGGAAGTGGGATAAGGAGGAAGACGGTAAATTCCTAATTGGTTTGGCAAAAAATCTTTGGATAGAGAGGAGCGGCTAAGTAACTCATAGTGCTGACGGCGCTGGATGGAGGGGAACCTCCGAAATCTGGTAATATGAATATTCTAGTAAAGTTTTGGATTAAATGATAAACGTGGCCGGCTTTCTTAAGGATTATTTACTCTGTTAGCGCTCACTGAAATGTTTCAGTAGGCACAACAGTCCATACAAGTGAACGCACACTGATTTAGATGAAGGTCAGAATGGAGATGTGTATTATCATTTGGTAACAGCGTAGTAATACTCTATTTTAGCTTTTTTATATTAATCCATCACAAAGGCGAGATACTGTCAAAAGGTCTCATTGACTTGAGCAAAAACAGAAAATACGAATTGAATTGAGCTCAGATAAAGGTTTTGCTCATTCTACACAGAGAAAAGCGTTGTTTCAGAAGGGACGGTAATGATAATGTACACTAAATTGAGTTACTTCTTTTTCAAGCTCCATCCCCGAAGATTCCAGACCAGGCACTACAGTTGCCCTTATCATGTTAATGACCTGGCCTCTGGTCTCATGGAAAAGATTTGCTCATAGCGGAAGAGTTCCTTTTGTTTTATTTTATCACCAGTCTTACAGGAAATATGTACTCATTAGTTACCAAATGCCTCTGGACAGAGAGCACACAACACATATGACCTGACATAACTGCCAAAGACGCTGGTCACCCTTCACTATCATCTGAAAAGCAAAAGCGTTGTTTGTATCATGTGTAAGACAACAGTCCTGAGTTTCACTGAGTCCATATACTTTCTATGTACCGAAGCAAACATAGGAGATCTGTGTTTTCTGTTAAAGCTTTTGATCGTGATGGAACGACAATGCACTTATTCCTATTCATATTCTGAGAGATGGAAGTAAGTAAATAAGTGACTCGTTTTCAAATAAAACTCGAAACTGGAGATATTTTGCACTAAAAAGTTTTGACTTTGAAAACTCTGAAACGTTCAGTTCAAGAGTTGTTGCCACAGATTCTGGAACTCCGTCACTAAGCAGCAACGTCACATGAACGTGTTCATTTCTGGATCAGAACGACAACGCTCCAGTATCCTGTATCCAGTCAGCTCTAAACGGTTCTGCTGAAGGTGTGAGAGATTCCCCGCAATGTGAACGCAGGCCACTTGCTGACTAAGTCGAGCACTATGACGCTGAGTATAGGATATAACGGCTGGTTACTGTTCTCACTGCAGGAAGTACTGACCACAGTCTCTTTGGTTTGGACCGCTATAAGGCACAGATCAGAACCTTCGCTCATTCACAGAGACAGACGAGGCTGAGCATAAACTGGTCAAATATTGTGAAAGACATGGGAACGTTTCCCTCTCAGCAACAGCTACTGTGGTTGTCAAATTGTGGAGCCCAAAGAGGCTTTTGCTGCCTTCTGATGTTAAAAGTGCTGCAAAGGATGAGGAGGAGAATAATGGACTTTTTACTATGATAACTTGGGGCTCAGTTTCAACACTTTATCATCAGATATCGTGGTGATTGCAATCGTGCTCAAAAACCACACGACTATACTTCTCGAATATCTACAGAGACTAATTATGTGGGACGCTGTGTCACAGCATCCAGTACAGATCTGGAGACAAACGGTACATGCTAGTAGGACCCAGAATGAGTAGTAGGATCTACTATAGTCCCGGGCAGCCATGCCAATACACTAGTGCTGCCTGGCCAGGAGAGGGACACTTGGAGAGGTAAGACAGTTTTTGTTGTGAAACCCTAGAGGTGTTCGCTTGGCGCTTATAATTTATTTTTCCTTAAATTATTTTACTACTACCTTTACTGTATGGTGGTTGTCTCTGGCGAATTGGTAGAGTTATTCGCTTCCAGTGTTATTATACTATGATTTACGACATATTAAACGATTCAAATTCCAAACGTATTACTGTATACTGAAGCCTATAACATGTTGGGAGACTTGATCTTCCCATATCCATTCAAAGAATACTTAGTTTGTGTTTGCTGTTTAAATCGTTTAAAAGGCAGTGTACAGCGAGCTAAAGTTAAATGATAACAAAACCTTGCCATTCTCTGGCTTAAAAACAAAAAAAAAAGCTGGGAGGAACTTGCGCTTTACCATAGTATGACAGTAAGATCGCATGGTGTCAGCTGTTGTTACAACAAAACGCGACTATCTTCGGTCACTGCCTTTTGGTTCCACCTACTTATAGGGCCTTCACTTACTTAATAGCCGAATCGCCTGGGGCTATATGGTATTACCCGACATATTTTCCCGTTTTTAAATTTTTTTTTAAACAGAAGCGTGAACCTTTGCAAAATGTCGGATGTTTTTTTTTTTTTGGATTTAATTCCTTAACACTAGTAACTGTGAGTGAATCCACAGTCATTTGTTTTCAGTCATGGACAACAAGAGATGCATTAAAGAAGAGCAAGAAGACGTGTGTACGGCTGAATGTGTGCGGTGCTGTGCTTGTGGAGCGTGCCTCGGCGCAATTAGTAATCAAGTTCTGAGAAGTTAACGAAGGAAACTGTGGTTGTGAAATATAGCAAAGGATATTGGGATTAGAGCTAAAAGCACCCGTGAAAAGACACGAAAGTTCGCATTGTTTTATAGCTATAAACCTCTTTTCCGTGTAGATCAGACGACGGTAAAACAAATCCCTGTACGTAAGCCAAAGATTGATAGGGAAGAGGTGGTGAGCGAAGCAGTTTGTGTTGATAAATCTCGTAAAACAGTTACTGGACATCCTGGAGGGTCCATTATGTTGGAGTTGAGATTTGGAATTTAAGTGACCTAGCTCCCGTTCCCAAGAGAAGAGAAAACGCTGTGAGATTTTGATCCGGTGTTACGGAGTACTATTCCGTTAAAGCATCACGCGACCAACGGTGGTCCTTTTCTATTCAGCAGTAACAAACGCACCACATGATCACTTTCCTTTTGGAGTTAGAGGATTAGGGAGAAGATGGTAAAATACCTATATTAACTGTGGCAAAATCTTGGATTAGAGGCTCAGCGTGAGTCACATCATTAGTGCTGACTGCATTGGATGGAGGAAAACCTCCCGAATCTGGGCGAAATGAATATTTCTAGAAATGTATGTTTTGGATGTAAATGATAACGCGGTCGTTTTCCAAAATTGATTTCCCAGTGACGCTCGAGTGAAAACGATCCGTAGAAACAACACATACAAGGCATGCAAACTGTTAGATGGCGGGTCAATGGAGATGGGATTTATTCTTTAGCAACCTTGTGATCTAGATTATATAAAGCCTTTTTGATATCATCCCATCAACAGGTGAAGATAATGTGAAAGGTTTGATAGATTATGAGCGAGAGGAAAATATGAGATTGAAATTCAGCATCAGATAAAAGTCTAGGCCCTTTAGGACACAAAAAGCGAATTAATCAGAGAGTGTGACGTTAATGATAATGCACCGGGATGATGAGTTACTTCCTTTTCATCTCCTCCCTGAAGATTCCAACCAGGCAAAAGTTCCTGTATCAGTGTAATGACCTGGACTTGTATCAATGGAAAAGTTATTTGCTCCATAGCTGAAGATGGTTCCTTTTGTTATCACACATCTTACAGACAAGATGTATATTCACTAGTTGACCAAATCGCCGTCTGACAGAGAGAAACAGACACTTATCATTATAACATAGTTTGAAAAGACGCAGGTCACCCTTCTTTATCAGCTTGAAAAAGAACAATCGCAGTTTGTGGTGTCGATGTAAATGCAACAACGTCCAGAGTTAAACTACTTCCATATACGTGTTCTAGGTCACCGAAGGCAACCATACCAGGCGCATCTGTGTTTCTGTTACAGCTTTTGATCATGATGAGAATGAACAATGCACCTCATTTCCTATCATTCTCAGAGACTCACAGCAATATAACAAATGCATCATTTCTCAACAAAACTCTAGAATACTGGAGACATTTTGGCGCTAAAAGGTTTGACTTTGAAAACACTGAACAAGTTTCCGCTGTTACAAGTTGTAGCCACAGATTCCTGGAACTCCGTCTTAAGCACAAAGCTCAACAGTGAAATGTCATCCTGTCAGAACGTACAAGCGCTCCAGTCTCTGTTATCCATTCAGCTCTAATGGTTACTGTCGTGAAGGTGTGAAGAGGGAATCCCCGCAATGTGAAGCAGGGACACTTGGTGATACGTACGAGCCTAGGACGCATGAATATAGGATATAACGCCTGGTTACTGTTCTCACTGCAAGGAAGTTTACTGACCACAGTCTCTTGGGTTTGCCAGTCTAAAGGACCAGATCGAACCTAACTTCGCTCCATTACAGAGACAGACGTAGGCACTAGAGCATAAACTGGTCTACGTGAAAGACAATGGGAGGGTCCCTCCTAGCAACAGCTACTGTTTAAAAGTTGTGGAGCCCAAGTAGGGCTTTTCTGCTTCTTGAGGTTAAAAGTTCTGCAAAGGATGAGGAGATCATACAAGAATATGGGACTTTTTACCTGATGATAACTTTGGCTCAGTTTCAACACTTTTTCGCCAGTTCATCGGCTGATTGCCAATGCAGTGTCCAAAAACACAGAACTATACTTCTAAATATTACAAGAGACCTAATATGAATGGGACAGACTGGTCACAGCATCCAGTACGATGGAACCAAACGGTACTGCTGTAGGACCCCAGATGAGTATAGGCTCTACTATGTCCTCCGGGCAGCCATGCCAATCACTAATCGCCCTGACAGGAGAGGAATGTGGAGAGTAAGGACATTTTTGTGTGAAAACCTCTTCGGAGGTGTGGCTTCCGGGCAGACCTCTACAATTTGTTTTGTGTATATATATACGTTCTAGGTCAATCATCAACTGTCCTTTATCTGTACTGCGTAGTGTTGTTTGGAGCAAAGTGCATGTTTGTGGAATGTGGAGATCTCTTGTGATTTGCAGATATCAATTTTTTTAGATAATACAGTATGCAGGCAGACGAAATAAGCATGTTATATAGCTAACTTTGTAATGTCTATAGGTGAGTCGTATATGCTATTCATCCGTTTTTCAGTTTGTGCTCTGCCCTTCCTCATATTTCGACAAACAAATGGCATTATGCTGTGCAATGGTACTGATAGTTTTGCTTGGTGTTCAAATACATGTTAATACATAATATGGAAGATAAAGAATTATTACTTATTTCAGCTCTGGCAATTTTCAAAACACAGTTTTAAACGGGGGAAATAAATAAGATTAGAGCGTTTTCGACCTAACACTTACACACTTCTATGGAGGAGTAGGCTGTGTTTGCAGGGGTCTCGAAATAAATTGGCGAAGAACCGTCACTAAATAGCATTATAATTCCATGTTGTTGACTTCATTTCAAGCGTTACTGCATCACAGAAAGACTGGCCCTTGTGGGAATTAATACCATGAACGAATTTAAGTCAAAATGTTTTAAACCAAAATCTTCTATCAATGGTCAAAACACAAGGCATCTCAGTCTAGATGACACCCACAATGGGTTTTCTTGTGTTAAATAGGCGATACCCCGCTTTTCCGATGTGTTTTAAAGAGACTATTCAGCGCATCAAGAGTGCCGAAGGCGGTGTGTGTCC
>NC_045742.1:17510644-17511119 GCF_008692095.1 Etheostoma spectabile
GTAGTGCCTGGTCTGGAATCTTCAGGGATGGAGCTTGAAAAGGAAGTAACCTCAATTTCAGGTACGTTATCATTAACGTCAACTATCTTAATAATTACGCTTTTTTGTGTCTCTAATGGAGCTAGACCTTTATCTGATGCCTGAATTTCAATCTCATATTTTTCTTTCTCCTCATAATCTATCAAACCTTTAACAATTATCTCCCCTGTGTATGTATTAATATCAAACAGCTTTAATAACTTACGATTCACAATACTGCTAAATGAGTAAACAACTTCTCCGTTTGCTCCCTCATCTAAATCAGTTGCATTCACTTGTATGACTTTTGTTCCGACTGGAGCGTTTTCATCGAGCATTACAGAATACGTGTCTTGAGAGAAAATAGGCGCGTTATCATTAATATCCAAAACATTTACTAGAATATTCATTTCGCCAGATTTAGGAGGTTTCCCTCCATCCAATGCAGTCAGCACTA
>NC_045742.1:17511129-17511424 GCF_008692095.1 Etheostoma spectabile
ACTCCCCGCTGACTCCCTATCTAAAGATTTTTTTACGATTAATACAGGTATTTTACCATCTTCTCCCTTATCCTTAACTTCCAAACGGAAGTGGTCGTTTGGGCTAAGTTTATATTGTTGAACGGAGAAATGGCCACCGTCTGGATCTCTTGCGTGTTGAAGCGGCATGCGCACTCCGGGTAAAACAGACTCTGACATCTCCAACGTTTTCTCTTCATCCGGAAAACTGGGAGAATGGTCATTTATATCCAGAATTTCAACTCCTACGTAGTGCACCTCAAGTGGGTTTTCTAGA
>NC_045742.1:17511434-17511632 GCF_008692095.1 Etheostoma spectabile
ATTATTTGCCGAGCAGCCATAATGTTTCCGTGCCTTTTCAGACAGGCGTTATTATGTTTTCACTATGGTGCATATGTACTCTGAGAGCAACATAAAGCCGCAGTCACATGTATTTTAAAGCTGAATCTGATGCAGCGCTGTCATGTGTCTGAAATCAGTTCGCTCTCATTGCTTGATATAGGTTCACCTCATGATATA
>NC_045742.1:17511642-17512042 GCF_008692095.1 Etheostoma spectabile
ACATGAACAGAATTGTAACATACATCAGCTAAGAAATTTACCTAAAGTGTAAAAAAAATGAATATATCAAAAGCAGCAAAGACAGGAGGCAATTAATTAATGATAAATGCGACTTAACAATGTAAAAACTAATCCACAAGAGTTCATCGCTTCTGCTCGAGAAAATTCACACAGTGCGCGAAATCAAGTATTTTTAAAGTTTCTGGGTTTGTCAAAGTAGTGAACAACTAAGCAACGTTCAGAATTGTTATAAAATGCTCTTTCTCTGGTTATGTCATCCCAGTTTAGGTTAATTTTCAATAAAATAACTATTTAGGAACAAAAAAAAACTTTTCTTAGAATGTCTTACCTCTCCAGATGTCCCTCTCCTGTCAGGCAGCACTAGTGTATTCGCATGGCT
>NC_045742.1:17514001-17516057 GCF_008692095.1 Etheostoma spectabile
TTGCCGAGCAGCCATAATGTCCCCGTGCTTTTTCAGACAGGCGTTATTATGTTTTCACTATGGTGCGTATGTACTCTGAGAGCAACATAAAGCCGCAGTCACACGTCTTCAATATGTACATTACTTAACCATTAAAGCTGATTCTGATGCAGCGCAGTCATGTGTCTGAAATAAGTTTGCTCTCATTGCTTGATATAGGTTCACCTCATGATATACACACGAGTAACATGAACAGAATTGTAACATACATCAGCTAAGAAATATACCTAAAGTGTCAAAAAACGAACATATTAAAAGCAGCAAAGACAGGAGGCCATTAATTAATGATAAAAACGAGTTGGAAACATTGTAACAAACGGCATTGAAAAAAGCAAACCAAGTGTTTATCCCTCAGTGCACAAAATCAAGTATTTTTGAAGGTTATTATATTTATTGGGTTTTTCAAACTAATGACATACCAAGCGACAGCCAGAATTGTTAAATAAAATGATATTTCTGTGGTTACATCATCCTAGTTTAGCTTAATTTTCAATAGAATAACTATTTAGGAACAAAACAACTTTTCTTAAAATGTCTTACCTCCCCAGATGTCCCTCTCCTGTCAGGCAGCACTAGTGTATTGGCATGGCGCCCGGGACTAGAGGAGATCCGAAGCCTCATTCCGTGGGCCCTACTTCGCATGTACCGTTTGTCTCAGAGTGCGGTGTGTACTAGGAAGGGAGATGCTGGAGTGACGAGACACGAAGGAAAGAGGAGGTGTGTCCAAGAGGAGCAAGTATTGTCTCACTGTGATACGAGCTTAGAACTTCAGATCGTACGGAGTGGTAATAGATATTAGTGCGACAGAGGCTAACAAACAGGGTCTGTCTGCAAATACAAATGGCGATCGAACAGCTACTCGAGTCGTAAACTCGAGAAGAATGCTTGGGCATACTGTGCGAGAGCCAGTTAGGATGCATCAGGTAAAGCACTGGGTCAGGAGTCTGTCCGCGCACGTAAAGCCGGGCAGCAAGCGTAAATTTTACACGCCGGAAAGGGCAGGTCAGAGAATCTCGATTGGTGTGCGCACGCGGAGGCTTTTACTGACAACGCTTCCGATCGTAGACAATGTTTGGCTGACGCGGGCAAATAGGGAGTGACAGGGGCGTGTGAGGCCACTCTGGATGGTCTTGCGAGATTCCACCGTAACCATTTGGCCTATTGCGTCAGCTCTCCCTGTCCATGAAGAGCGAATGTGTTCGATCTTGGCCCTTAATAGCGGGCGCCAACCAAGGACTGTGGATCGTCAGACGTTCCTTCAGTGAGAGAAGAACCGCGCGTTATTCCTATATCAGCGTCCAGTAGAGCTCTGACTTTAGTCACCAAGTGTCCGCGTGTCACATTGCGCGGGAACTCCTCCACACCTTCAGCAGAACCGTTAGAAGCTGACTGATACAGGATCTGGAGAGCGTCAGCGGTCGTCCAGGATGAACATTCCTGTGCTTGCTCTGCTATTCGAAAAAACGAGTTCCAAATCGGTGAGCACAACGGGGACGCTGGAAACGGGGGTCAGAGTGGTCAGCAAACGTTCACATTCACAGGCGCTCCAAGTGTGCTCCAATTGTTCAGAGGTAAGTAGGTGAAAAAGGATGCATTTCTAGCGTGCGCGACGAACGATAGCAGGAAAAGAATTGCAAAGACTAAGGAAAACTAAATTACAGTGCTGAGGTCGTTCTCAAGCACGATCAAAAGCTTAACAGAAACACAGTCTCCTGATGGTGCCTCGGGACATAGAAATATAGGCCGCATGAATACTCAGGCTGTTGCAGTCACATCTGAGCCAAACGCTATTGTCCTGTCAGATGAAAAATAGTGAGGGCACCTGCGTCTTTTGCAGTTATTGTCAGGTCATATTCTGTCTGTTTCTCTCTGTCCAGAGGCGATTTTGTTACTAATGAATACATTTTTTCTTGTAGGGATGGTGATAATAAAAAAGGAGCATCCTCATTTACAGCGCAATTAACTTTTCCATTGAGACCAGAGTCCAGGTCATTAACACTGATAAGGGCAACTGTAG
>NC_045742.1:17516080-17533434 GCF_008692095.1 Etheostoma spectabile
CTTCCGAGATGGAGCTTGAAAAGGAAGTAACCTCAATTTCAGGTACGTTATCATTTACGTCAACTATTTTAATAATGACGCTTTTTTCGGTAGTAAGAGGAGCGAGACCTTTATCTGATGCCTGAATTTCAATTTCATATTTGTCCTTCTCCTCATAATCTACCAAACCTTTAACAGTTATTTCACCTGTTGATGGATTGATAGTAAACATATTTAACATATTCTGATTCATACTCTTGCTGAATGAGTAAACTATTTCTCCGTTTGCTCCGCCATCTAAATCAGTTGCATTCACTTGTATGACTGTTGTTCCTACTGGAGCGTTTTCATCGAGCGTCACTGAATAAACATCTTTAGAGAAAACAGGCACGTTATCGTTTACATCTAAAACATTTACTAGAATATTCATCTCGCCAGATTTCGGAGGTTTCCCTCCATCCAATGCAGTCAGCACTAATGAGTGGCTTACTGCAATTTCTCTGTCTAAAGGCTTTTGCACAATTAATATAGGTATTTTACCGTCTTCTCCCTTATCCTTAACTTCCAAACGGAAGTGATCGTTTTGGCTAAGTTTATATTGCTGCACAGAGAAATGACCACTGTCTCGATCCCGTGATGCTTTTAGCTGAAATCGTGCTCCGGGTAACACGGACTCTGAAATCTCTAACGTTGTCTCTTTCTCTGGAAAATTAGGAGAATGGTCATTTATATCCATAACTTCGATTCTAACGTAATGAACCTCCAGTGGGTTTTCTAACACGGTTTTCAGATTTATTAAACATGTACTGCTCTGCGCGCACACCTCTTCTCTATCAATCTTCCGGCTCACATACAGGACGCCATCATTCTGATTTACATGGAAAAGAGGATCCGCATTACTAGAAACAATCCGATACTTCCTGTCGTTCAGCGTGCTTTTCTCCAATCCCAGATCTTTCGCTATATTTCCAACCACAGTTCCTTCGTTAACTTCCTCAGAGATGGAGTATCTTAATTGCGCCGAGGCCACGCTCCACAAAAGCACAGCAACCACACAGCCGAACGAATATCCTCGCGGATATACCCTTCGTGGCTTGCATCTTCTTTGTTCCATGGTTAAACACGAACTCCTCAATAAACCATCACAAAGATGATAACTAGTTTTTAAATGCGGAATCCAACAGTTAGCTACATATGCATATTAATTGACTTTCTATATATCCAGACCTTCAGGGAAACCGACCATTTCCACGAGAGGCAGAGGAACGATCCTGCTGGTTCCGAAGTGAGAATGTCTACAGGAGGTGGAACCAAAAATCAATGGCAATGAGCCCATGTAACGCTGACTTTTTACATTCCACTGACACCATGCGACGTTATTTCTCATTGCAGAAATGTGAAGGATGTACTGCACATTAGATCATTGTTGTTGTTTTTTCACACCCTAAAACAGAGCCAAACACTTTCAGAACCAAGGATAGCGATCATAAAGTTGGGCAATTCAGTATATAGTACCTCTTAGATTAAGACATGATCTCATTTGATTTCAGGTTTTCTTGCAGTACTGAGTTTACTTAAGTTTTTTGTTCCCTCCCTACACTACCATGCAGTAGTTGCAACTCTACGGTATGCTATTCTTTCGCCATGTGTTTTTCATTGCTGAGTAAAGGTATATTGACGAAACACACACATCAATCGGAAATAAGATATCTTTCATTTGCTTTTCCGCAATTTTATATAATTAATCTAGTGTAAGAAAAAAAGGTTGTGGAAGGTATAATTAGATAAGCTACGAAATCAACCTACAATTGAAAATACTGTAGCAAAATAAAGGAGCAACAAGCATTGTTTATATCATTGCCAACAAAAAAGTTCAAATTGTCAAACCAGCCATGAGGTCAGATTTATGATTATGATATACAGTTGTTGATAAATGTATTAACATAGTGGGTGACCACCATAGTAAGAACTATAATTGGTATTTCGTTTTTTATGTCAACTTAAATAATTCCTAAAATTGACATGAGGTCACAATTGTCAGGGAACCAGGGAAGCCAACAAATCCAGTGCCATGCTATCTAAAACCTTACCCATTAGGGAATAGTTGATAAGTTTAGTAAATGATCAATACAGTTCGTTTGCACTTAAAAACGTCTTACCTCTCCAGATGTCCCTCTCCTGTCAGGCAGCACTAGTGTATTCGCATGGCTGGCCGGAACGATAGTAGACCTATACTCATTCCTGGGTCCTACAGCATGTACCGTTTTGTCTCCAGAATCTGTACGGATGCTGTGACCACAGCGTACCATCATAATTAGTCTCTTTTGTAGTATTAGTAAGTATAGTCTGGTGTTTTGGCGCACTGCATTGCATCAGCACCGATGATACTGATAGAGAAAAAGTGTTTAAACTGAGCCAAAGTTATCATCAGGTAAAAAATTCACATATTCCCTCCTCCTCTATCCTTTGCGCACACTTTTAACATCAGAAGCCGCAAAGCCTCTTTGGGCTCCACAACTTGACAACCACAGTAGCGTGTTGCTGAGAGGGAAACGTTCCCATTGTCTTTCACCAGTATACCAGTTTATGCTCAGCCTCGTCTGTCTCTGTGATGAGCGAATGTGTTCTGATCTGCCTGTATAGCGGGGTCCAAACCAAAGGACTGTGGTCAGTAACTTCCTCAGTGGAGAACGTAACCAGCCGTTATATCCTATATCAGCGTCATAGGCTCTGACTTTAGTCACCAAGTGTCCTGCGTTCACATTGCGGGGAATCTCCTCCACACCTTCAGCAGAACCGTTAGAGCTGACTGATCAGGATGACTGGACCGTTTCGTTCTGATCCAGAATGAACACGTTCACTGTGACGTTGCATCTGCTGCTGTGACTAGTTCCAGAATCTGTGGCAACAACTTGGAACTGGACGTTTTCAGAGTTTCAAATTCAAAACTTTTCAGCGCCAAAATGTCTCCAGTTTCAGAGTTTATGTTGAGAAATGATGTCAATTTGTTATCTGTGCCTGCGTCTCTGAGAATATGATAGGAAATGAGTGCATTGTCGTTCTCATCACGATCAAAAGCTTCAACAGAAAATAGAGATGCTCCTGGATGGTTGCCTTCGTTGACATAGAAAGCATATGGACTCAGTGAAAACTCAGGACTGTTGTCATTCACATCTGATACAACAACATGTATTCTGTTTTCAGATGATAACGCTGGTTTGCCCGAATCTTTTGCAATTATCGTTAGGGCATAATGTGATTGTTTCTCTTTATCCAGAGGCATTTTCGTTACTAATGAATACATTTTGTCTTGTAAAGACGGCGATAACATAAAAGGAACATCCTCAAGCAAAAAGCAATTAACTTTTCCATTGAGACCGGAGTCCAGGTCATTAACACTGATAAGGGCAACTGTAGTGCCTGGTCTGGAATCTTCAGGGATGGAGCTTGAAAACGAGGTGACTTCAATCTGGGGTGCATTATCATTAAGGTCAACTATCTTAATAACCACACTTTTTTCAGTTGTTAGAGGAGCGAGACCTTTATCTGATGCCAGGATTTCAATTTCATATTTATCCTTGTGCTCATAGTCTATTGGTCCTTTTACAATCAACTCGCCTGTTGATGGAGTTATTTCAAACAGTTTAAACAATCTAATATTTACGCTGTTGCTAAAGGAGTAAAATACCTCTCCGTTCGGTCCTTCATCTAAATCAGTTGCATTCACTCGTATGACTGTTGTACCTACTGGAGCGTTTTCATCGAGCATTACAGAATACGTGTCTTGAGAAAATACCGGCACGTTATCATTAATATCCAAAACATTTACTAGAATTTTCATCTCGCCAGATTTCGGAGGTTTCCCTCCATCCAATGCAGTCAGCACTAATGAGTGACTCCCCGCTGACTCCCTATCTAAAGATTTCTGTACAATTAATACAGGTATTTTACCATCTTCTCCCTTATCTTTAACCTCCAAACGGAAGTGGTCGTTTGGACTTAGTTTATAATGTTGCACGGAGAAATGACCACTGTCTGGATCTCGTGCGGCTTGTAGCTGAAAGCGTGTTCCACTTAACACAGATTCTGAAATTTCTAACGTTTTCTCTTTATCTGGAAAGCATGGAGAGTGATCATTTACATCCAAAATCTCAACTCCAACATAATGGACCTCCAGTGGATTTTCGAGCACTGTTTTCAGATTGAGCAAACATGAACTGCTTCGCTCGCACACTTCCTCTCTGTCAATCTTTCTGCTCACATAAAGGATGCCGTCGTTCTGATTTACATGGAAAAGAGGATCCGTTGCACTAGAAACAATCCGATACTTCCTGTCTTTTAACGTGCTTTTATCTAATCCCAGATCTTTTGCAACATTCCCAACCGCAGTTCCTTCATTGACTTCCTCAGAAATTGAATATCTTATTTGCGCCGAGGCCACGCTCCACAAAAGCACAGCAACCACGAAACAGAGCCACCGCCGTATCAGCCTTCCTGGCTCGCACTTTCTTTGTTCCATGGTCATCAACGAAAATTGTTACAATCCTTCACGAAAAAAAAATGGCATCAGTGAAACAGCATCGTGCGCAGTAGCATGTATAGCCGTTTTTCTGTTCTCAATGTGAAATATAGACAATTTTACAACCGTCAGCTCACTAACGGCGATGCTATGTTGAACTAGTAAAATCATTACTGGGCGTCTCACACGATGCAGCTGACATGAGCTCTTGCGAAGCGCTTATGTTTTCATGCACTGACACCATGCGATATCTTTTTTCATTACAAGTAAGCGAACTCGAAGACCTCATTAATCTACAAACATGTATCCACAAACTCTCAGATTATCAATTTTACCTTATACACCCCAGCTGCTCTAATATCCATTTCCGAAATCTCATATCCGTAGCCCTTAATTTGGCACTGCGTTTCTATTTTCACTTTGAAAACCTTTCTTTTCAATTAATACGTTTAATACCTTAACAATATGCAATATAATACATATATCAGCATAACACATAAATCAGCGTCAAAGCAATTGTGCAGGAGGAAGGGTCAAACAGAACAGGAGGCACAAATTGTAAACCTACTCCACAACACTATTTTGTATAATACACACTTGAGTCAGTTAGATTAAAACAAAACGTGGGACTGGACATAACGATACTAACCGATACAAACGTAATTCAGAAAACCTGTGATCGGTCAGGGATTATTCCCTTAGGTTTACCTGCCATTAATTGTGATGGAATAAACTCAACAAAAAAAAAAAAGAATTTCAGAACCCTGGACAGCACAGTTTTACACCAGCAGTATGGAAAAAGAAAGTAAAAAAAATTATAAGTATCGTCTTATGTGACGTATTGACTAAAATTTAACAGTGTGAATAATAAATAAATAAAAAGATTTACCTCTCCAGATGTCCCTCTCCTGTCAGGCAGCACTAGTGTATTCGCATGGCTGCCCGGGACTATAGTAGATCCTATACTCATTCTGGGTCCTACTAGCATGTACCGTTTGTCTCCAGATCTGTACTGGATGCTGTGACACAGCGTCCCATCATAATTAGTCTCTTGTAGATATTTAGAAGTATAGTCTGTGGTTTTGGAGCACTGCATTGCAATCAGCACGATGATACTGATGAGAAAAAGTGTTGAAACTGAGCCCAAAGTTATCATCAGGTAAAAAGTCACATTATTCTCCTCCTCATCCTTTGCAGCACTTTTAACATCAGAAGCAGCAAAAGCCTCTTTGGGCTCCACAACTTTGACAACCACAGTAGCTGTTGCTGAGAGGGAAACGTTCCCATTGTCTTTCACCAGTATGACCAGTTTATGCTCAGCCTCGTCTGTCTCTGTGAATGAGCGAAGTGTTCTGATCTGTCCTGTATAGCGGTCCAAACCAAAGAGACTGTGGTCAGTAACTTCCTGCAGTGAGAACAGTAACCAGCCGTTATATCCTATATCAGCGTCATAGGCTCTGACTTTAGTCACCAAGTGTCCTGCGTTCACATTGCGGGGAATCTCCTCCACACCTTCAGCAGAACCGTTAGAGCTGACTGGATACAGGATGACTGGAGCGTTGTCGTTCTGATCCAGAATGAACACGTTCACTGTGACGTTGCTGCTTAGTGACGGAGTTCCAGAATCTGTGGCAACAACTTGGAACTGGAACGTTTTCAATGTTTCAAAGTCAAAACTTTTCAGAGCCAAAATGTCTCCAGTTTCAGAGTTGATATTTAAAAATGAAATCAATGTATTTTCTCCACTTGTTTCTCTGAAAATATTATATGAAATGAGAGCGTTATCGCTTTCATCGCGATCAGAGGCCTTTACTGAAAATACTGATGCTCCGGGACTGTTGTTCTCGGTAATGTAAAATACATAGGGACTTGATGAAAACTCTGGTGTGTTGTCATTTACATCTGATACTACAACGCGTATTGTCTTTTCAGTTGAAAATGACAGATCACCTGTGTCTTTCGCAATAATTGTGACTTCAAATTGGGAAACAATTTCCCTGTCCAACTGTGACCTGGTTACAACAGCGTACATGTTTTCTTGTAATGATGGAGATAAAGTAAAAGGCCCTTCTTCTTTAATTGTGCAAATGACTTTACCATTGATTCCAGAATCTAAATCACTGACACTAATCAGAGCCACTGTAGTTCCAATCTTTGAATCCTCCTTGATAGAGCTAGAAAATGATGTCACTTCTATTTCAGGTGCATTATCATTAACATCAATAATATTTATCATTACACTTTTGTCAGTTGTTAGAGGAGCTTGTCCCTTATCAGACGCCTGAATGTCAATTTCATAACTTTTACATTCCTCGAAGTCTATCTTACCGGTAACTTTAATTTCACCAGTGTGCTCGTCTATACTAAAGACATCCATTAATTTTGTGTCAACTTCGTTACCAAATGAATATATTATTTCACTATTTGCACCCTCGTCCAAATCGGTTGCATTTACTTGTATCACTACAGTGCCAACGGGAACATTTTCTTTGAGTGTGGCAGAATACAACTCTTTGGTAAACACCGGGGAGTTGTCATTAACATCAAGTACATCCACAATAATTTCTATAGCGCCAGACTTCACTGGTTTCCCCCCATCAACAGCTGTTAGGCGTAGCTTAATTTTCCCAGCTGTTTCTCTATCTAACTGCTTCTGCAGAACTAAAAATGGTACTTTACGGTCCTCGCCTCTATCCTTCACTTCTAATCTAAAATATTCATTATGGCTGAGCCTATATTGTTGAATGGAGAACTGGCTTACGTCGGGGTCGCGCGCAGCCTGTAGTTGAAATCTCGCTCCTGGTAGAGCCGACTCAGAGATCTCAAGCCTTTTCTCTTTCTCTGGAAAAACCGGCGAGTGATCATTTATATCTAGTATTTCCACTGCCACGTAGTGGATCTCCAGCGGGTTTTCTAGCACGGTTTTCAAATTGATCAAACAGGGGCTTGTCCTTTCGCACACTTCCTCTCTGTCTATTCTTCTTTTGACATACAATATACCGTTATCTTGATTCACTTGAAACAGGGGCTCAGTTGAGCCTGCTACAATGCGATATCCTCTGTCCTTTAGTGCACTCTTATCTAGCCCCAAATCCTTGGCTATATTCCCGACGACGGTTTCATCTGGAACCTCCTCTGATACTGAATACCTGATCTGTGCAGAAGCTCCGCTCCATGTAATATCCAGAATAAGCATAAAGGCAAACCAAAACTGTAGGTCCCTCCATGCTTTGCGTCCTCTTTGTTCCATGACCCGAAGCCGATAAAGAACAGTTCTTTAACTACGTCGTTTTATAATATAAACTCAGTACGCTATATTTCTGAATAAGGACCGTCTGTTTTTTATTTGTTTGTATTTTTATAAAAGGGCTGAAAATGAAAGAATGGCTGCTGCCAATTGCGGTCTTGCGCTCAAGTATGCTGTTTGAGTAAAATGCACGGGCTCAGTCCAAGTAAAGCTCGTGACGTAAAGTGCTGTCAGAAGCACAGAACCACTAAACTACACTGACACCAAGCGTTGGAATTGTTATTTCCACAGATTTAAATAGTGGTCAGTTAACATCGAAGACAATCTGCAAATGTTCAAAGCATTTAGACATAGACCTGCTTTGACTTTTGCACATGCTGTAACCTTTATCTTTCTATTTGGATTTCTGGCATAATAAAGCAATCCAACCATTTGAGGAAATCCCTCTAACACTCATCAGCACAGCTGCCAATACATTAAAAGAGAGTACCAGCATCACTATATGATTAGCAAGTGAACCTCCTGAGCCAAGAGCATAGGTTTGTAACACAAAGTAAAAAACGTGCACTCACTGCTAGTTTAGAACAATATCACTCCTAAAGGTCCTTAAAAAAAGGTTTTAGCTATGGAGAGAGACGGGAAATGAAAACATCAAAACATTATCTTACCTCTCCATGTCCCTCTCCTCAGCACCACTAGTGATATCGCATGGCTGCCCGGGACTTAGTAGATCCTAACTCCTTCGGTCCTACTAGCATTACCGTTTGTCTCCAGATCTGTACTGGATGCTGTGACACAGTGTCCCATCTAATATCTCTTGTAGATATTTGAAGTATAGTCTGTGGTTTGGGACACTGCATTGCAATCAGCACGATGATACTGATGAGAAAAAGTGTTGAAACTGAGCCCAAAGTTATCATCAGGTAAAAATCACATTCTCTCTTCCTCTGTTTTTTGCACTTTTTACATCAGACAGCAAAAGCCTCTTTGTGCTCCACAACTTTGACAACCACGTAGCTGTTGCTGAGAGTGAAACGTTCCCAGGTCTTTCACCAGTATGACCAGTTTATGCTCAGCCTCGTCTTGTCTCTGTGAATGAGCGAAGGTGTTCTGATCTGTCCTGTATACGGTCCAAACCAAGAGACTGTGGTCAGTAACTTCCCTGCATGAGAACAGTACCCAGCCGTTTATCCTATATCAGCGTCATAGGCTCTGACTTTAGTCACCAGGTGCCTGCGTTCACATTGCGGGGAATCTCCTCCACACCTCACAGAACCGTTAGAGCTGACTGATCAGGATGACTGGAGCGTTGTCGTTCTGATCCAGGATGAACACGTTCACTGTGACGTTGCTGCTTAGTGACGGAGTTCCAGAATCTGTGCACAACTTGGAACTGAACTTTTTTCAGTGTTCCAAGTCAAACCTTTTAGTGCTGAAATGTGTCCATTTTTTAACTGTTGACATTTATGAAAGAGGTAAAAAAATGGTCTCCGCCTGTGTCCCTTAATATGTGATATGAAATAAGTGCATTACTGCTCTCGTCATCATCACGGGCTGTCACTGATAAAATAGATGCTCCCGGGTTGTTATTTTCAGTTATGTAGAAAGTATATGGGTTCTGTGAAAACACTGGATTGTTGTCATTCACATCTGACACATCTATGTGTATGGTTTTTTCTGATGATAAAGATGGTGCACCTGCGTCTTTACATACAATTGTGACAATATATTGCGATTGCTTCTCTCGATCCAAAAGCAATTTTGTTACCAAAGAATACATGTTATTTTGTAAAGCTGGAGTGAGCATGAAAGGAATATCTTGGCTTATGTAACACATAACTTTTCCGTTGAGACCAGAGTCCGAATCTTTAACACTGATTACGGCCACTGTGGTTCCTGGTTTTGAATCTTCCGGGAGCGCACGAGAAAAAGATGTCACCTCAATCTCTGGTGCATTGTCGTTTACATCAACAATGTGTATAATAACGCTTTTTTCCGTAGCTAGTGTAGCCGGACCTTTGTCGGATGCCTTGATATCAATTTCGTATCTGCTACATTCTTCAAAATCTATGGCCCCTGCTACAGTAATTACTCCGGTCATTGGATTTAAATCAAAACGTGAACGTGCCATTGCATCCACATCATTTCCGAATGAATATATAACTTCACCATTTAAACCTTCATCCAAATCAGTTGCATTAACTTGAATCACAGTTGTACCAAAAGAAGAATTTTCTTTTAGCTGCACTGTATATGACTCCTGGGTGAAAACTGGGGGGTTATCATTGACATCGGAAACATTAACAATTATTGTCATGTTACCGGATCGCGGAGGTTTACCTCCATCAATGGCTGTCAGAAGTAATGCATGGGTCTTGGCAGATTCTCTATCAAGTGGCTTTTGAATAATTAAACTAGGAGTTTTACGGTCCTCACCACGATCTTTCACTTCCAAGCGAAAATGTTCATTCAGACTTAACTTATACTGCTGAACGGATAATAAACCACTATCAGCATCACGCGCAGCTTGTAACTGGAATCTTGCTCCTGGTAATGCAGATTCGGGAATTTCTAAAGAATTTTCTCTTTCGGGAAAGCTTGGTGCGTGGTCGTTGACATCCAGAATCTCCACCGCTACATAGTGCACCTCCAGGGGATTTTCTAACACAGCTTTAAAGTCGATTAAACAAACCTTACTTCGGTCACAGACTTCCTCTCTGTCAATTTTCCGGTTCACATACAAGATACCATCATCCTGGTTTACTCGAAAAGGAGGCTCTGTCGTGCCGTAGACAATACGGTACCCTCTGTCCTTCAGTGTGGTCTTATCAACACCTAAATCCTTTGCTAGATTTCCAACAGCAGTTCCTTCTTTCTCTTCCTCGGAGATGGAATATCGGAATTGTCCTAAAGCTCTGCTCCAAAACGTAACCAAAACCATCATAATGGCAACCCACTTTGTCCGCTTACTCCATGTTTGGCGTTGTCTTTGTTCCATGATGTGAAGATGAAACATTTAAAATAAAAAATAGCCTTCAAATATCTATTCGCATATTCTGACGTACACTATCTTTGTCACATTCGTTGTCATAATCCATTCATTCTCCAACAGAGCGTTATATTTTATAACGCTAAATTGTGGATTCCAGACGTCAGCAGTGTAAGGTTCTGTCAGTGATGGTGTTAGACTCTATAGAGGAAGGGGATGGGTCTCGTGGCTATGACGAAAATATGTGAAAACAGTATTTGTTACTATACTGACACCAAGTGATAGAGAATCACACTACACTATTGTATTTAAAATAATAGCAACAATGTTTTAAAAAGTGGACATTGCACGAATTTCTTTTTTTAAACAATGAAGAGAAGCGCCCTGACATATTCCCACTTATAAAGCCATGTTGGACAGTTTCAGCCAAAGATGCCGCCTTCAATTAGTCCATGGAGACATAACTCTTACATTACGTCATATTACCGATTATTGCTATGCCTTAAATGAGTGTCGCTTGTGTCAAAAAAGAGGGCCTTAAGAATGGCTCAGGACCACAGACAGCAACAGCCTGCACTCAGCTCAACCACGAGCGCATTAGACGTTCACCACAATGAAAATCTTTAGATTGCCATTGTAAACATACTTATGAAAGCATTCTCTTCCCAATAACCGTATCGGAGCGTTTACCAGGTAGAATTTAACCTTGGACATCAATTAGTTCGATTCCCCAAATACAAACCAGGAACACAACAAGAGTATTTCATGATAATTCATAAATCATATTATTCATACAAAATACGCTCTAAAACTTACAGGACACAACGAACAAACTATTGATCTTACCTCTTCGGACGCAGGCCTCCTATCTGGGACCATAAGTGTATTCGCATGGCTGCCCGGGACTATAGTAGATCCTATACCCTTCTGGGTCCTACTGCATGTACCGTTTGTCTCCAGTCTGTACTGGATGCTGTACACAGTGTCCCATCAAATTATCTCTTGTAGATATTAGAAGTATAGTCTGTTTTTTTGGAGCACTGCATTGCAATCAGCACGATGATACTGATGAGAAAAGTGTTAAACTGGCCCAAAGTTATCATCAGGTAAAAAGTCCCATTATTCTCCTCCTCATCCTTTGCGCACTTTTAACATCAGAAGCAGCAAAAGCCTCTTTGGCGCCACAACTTTGACAACCACAGTAGTCTGTTGCTGAGAGGAAACGTTCCCATTGTCTTTCAACCAGTATGACCATTATTGCTCACCTCGTCTGTCTCTGTGATGAGCGAAGTGTTCTGATCTGTCCTGTATAGCGGTCCAAACCAAAGAACTGTGGGTCATACTTCCTGCAGTGAGACAGTAACACACCCTTTATATCCTAATCAGCGTCATAGGCTCTGACTTTATTCACCAATGTCCTGCGTTCACATTGCGGGAATCTCCTCCACACCTTCAGCAGAACCGTTAGAGCTGACTGGATACAGGATGACTGGAGCGTTGTCGTTCTGATCCAGAATGAACACGTTCACTGGTGACTTGCTGCTTAGTGACGGAGTTCCAGAATCTGTGGCAAAACACTTGGAACTGGAACGTTTTCAGAGTTTCAAAGTCGAAACCTTTTAGCGCCACAAATGTCATCCAGTTTCAGAGTTTATGTTGAGAAATGATGTGACTTTATTTTCATAACCTGCATTCCTGAGAATATGATACGAAATAAGCGCATTCTCTCCCTCGTCACGATCAGAGGCTCTTACAGAAAACAAAGAGGCCCCTGGGGGGTTATTTTCGGTGATGTAAAAACTATAGGGGCTCACAGAAAACATGGGACTGTTGTCATTAATATCTGATACAAACACGCTTATAGTCTTTTCGGATGTTAAGGCTGGTTCACCTGCGTCTTTAGCGATTATTGTAATATCATATCTTGATTGCTGTTCCCTGTCAAGCTGTGACCTTGTGACAACAGCGAACATGTTATCTTGTATTGAAGGGGTTAATGTAAACGGGCTGTCTTCGGCTACAAAGCTGATTATTTTGCCATTCAATGCAGAGTCTAAATCAGTAATGCTGATAAGTGCTACGGTTGTTCCTGGTCTAGAGTCCTCTGAAACTGCACTTGACAACGATGCCACTTCTATTTCAGGAGGATTATCGTTTGTATCTCCAATTTTAATGATCACACTTTTATCTGTTCTGAATGGAATAATTCCCTTGTCAGATGCCTGTATATCAATGTCATAGCTGTCCTGTTCCTCAAAGTCTACACGACCTTTCACAATTATCTCCCCAGTGACAGAATCAATATCAAACAGCTCTCTAATCTTGCCTTTCACATCACTGCCGAAAGAATAAACCACTTCCCCATTGGGACCGTCGTCCTGATCTGTTGCATTAACTTGGATGACTGTTGTGCCAACTGGGGCGTTCTCTTGTAGCACAGTGGAATAGGTGTCTTTGGTGAACACTGGCATATTGTCGTTAACATCTAGAACATCTATGTATATTTCAACTGTGCCTGTCTTTGAGGGATTTCCGCCATCTATTGCAGTCAACACCAATTTATGACTACGTTTGGCCTCTCTGTCAAGCTGCCTCTGTAATTGTAAAATTGGAGTTTTACCATCTCTGCCGCGGTCCTTAATCTCTAAACGAAAATGATCATTCTGACTGATTTTATACTGTTGGACGGAGTTTGTGCCACCATCCGGGTCGTGTGCATTTTGCAACTGATATCTTGCCCCTGGCAACGCAGACTCTGAGATCTCTAGCCTCTTGGTTTTCTCTGGAAATGTGGGAGAGTGGTCATTTAAATCTGTTATTTCAACGGTGACATAATGCACTTCTAGTGGGTTTTCAAGAACAGTTTTGAGGTTAATTAAACATACACTGCTCTCCTTACATATTTCCTCCCGGTCTATTTTATGGTTCGCATAAAGGATGCCGTCATTCTCATTTACCTTGAACAGAGGTTCAGTCGAGCCGGACATAATACGAAATCCCCTATGCTTCATTAAAGTCAGGTCAATTCCCAAATCTTTAGCAACATTTCCAACAAAACTTCCCTCTTTGAGCTCTTCAGCTATAGAGTATCTCAACTGTGCCGAGGCTACTCCGAAAAATGAAAGCAGAAGCAAAACGGCGATTAAATTGGCTCGCTGTCGCCATGGCTCCCGTCCTCTTTGTTCCATGTTTTGATGTAAAAGTACAAATCCAAACGCGTCCAACATTGTCCACTTATCTAGAATTGCGGTCCATCACAGCACGAACTATATTTGTGTCTCCTTAGAATTTATTTTACAGAAAACAGTCAATAAGGACTAATCCAAGGGTGCCAGCTAAATGCTGTAACCAGTCTGAACGTATAGGGGCGGACTCAAGTCTATCCTGCGCTGAGACGCTATACGGTTTTAAACTGAGAAGGTACTGCCACCCTGTGAATGTGTGCAATAATACATTTCGTTACGTTATCCTGATTACTACTAAATGTCAGTATGTGTTCAATTGTTTTGAATAAAAAAGTTCCTCATGTGGGCAAAATCCATTTTCAACACCATGATTGAGGACCATGATGACAAAAGGGGGGTCGTTAAATTAGCATGTATGTATATACAATATAATTATTTACTCACCTCTCCAGATGCCCCTCTCCTGTCAGGCAGCACTAGTGTATTGGCATGGCTGCCCGGGACTATAGTAGATCCTATACTCATTCTGGGTCCTACTAGCATGTACCGTTTGTCTCCAGATCTGTACTGGATGCTGTGACACAGTGTCCCATCATAATTAGTCTCTTGTAGATATTTAGAAGTATAGTCTGTGGTTTTGGAGCACTGCATTGCAATCAGCCCGATGATACTGATGAGAAAAAGTGTTGAAACTGAGCCCAAAGTTATCATCAGGTAAAAAGTCACATTATTCTCCTCCTCTTCCTTTGCAGCACTTTTAACATCAGAAGCAGCAAAAGCCTCTTTGGGCTCCACAACTTTGACAACCACAGTAGCTGTTGCTGAGAGGGAAACGTTCCCATTGTCTTTCACCAGTATGACCAGTTTATGCTCAGCCTCGTCTGTCTCTGTGAATGAGCGAAGTGTTCTGATCTGTCCTGTATAGCGGTCCAAACCAAAGAGACTGTGGTCAGTAACTTCCTGCAGTGAGAACAGTAACCAGCCGTTATATCCTATATCAGCGTCATAGGCTCTGACTTTAGTCACCAAGTGTCCTGCGTTCACATTGCGGGGAATCTCCTCCACACCTTCAGCAGAACCGTTAGAGCTGACTGGATACAGGATGACTGGAGCGTTGTCGTTCTGATCCAGAATGAACACGTTCACTGTGACGTTGCTGCTTAGTGACGGAGTTCCAGAATCTGTGGCAACAACTTGGAACTGGAACGTTTTCAGTGTTTCAAAGTCAAAACTTTTCAGCGCCATAATATCTCCAGTTTCAGAGTTTATGTTAAGACTAAATGTTTGTAGTTTGTTAGTCTCTTTGCCAGCTCTCAAAATATGATATAAAACACGAGAATTATCATCCTCGTCGTGGTCTGACGCCCTCACAGAAAACACTGAAGCTCCTGGAGAGTTGTTCTCCATAACATAATATGTGTAAGGGCTGGCTAAAAACTCGGGACTGTTATCATTCACATCTGATACAACAATACTAATGCCTTTTTCAGAAGACAACGAAGGAACACCTGCGTCTTTTGCAACAATTGTAACATCATATATAGACTGCTGTTCTCTATCCAAGGGCGATTTTGTTACTATAGAATACATGTTGTCTTGTGTTGAAGGTGATATTATGAAAGGAACATCTTTACTAAATGAGCAAATCACTTTCCCGTTAAGACCAGAGTCTTTATCAAAAACACTGACTAATGCCACAGTAGTTCCTAGTCTTGCATCCTCTGGTATTGCCCTCGAAAATGATGTAACTTCTATATGAGGGGCGTTATCATTCATATCAACAATATTCACCAACACACTTTTGTCTGTCCTCAAAGGAGCTGATCCTTTATCAGACGCCTGTATATCAATTTCATAACTTTCCTCTAATTCAAAGTCTATCAGATCTTGAACAATAATGTCACCTGTAGTTGGATCTACACTAAACAGTTCACGTATTCTGCTGTTCACATTTTTTCCTAATGAATACGTAATCTCGCCATTAGATCCTTCATCTAAATCAGAAGCATTTACTTGTATAATTGTTGTGCCAATGGGAGCATTTTCATCCAAACGCACAGAGTATGTGTCCTCGTAAAATACTGGCATATTGTCATTGATGTCTAAAACGTCAACTGTAATTTCAGCTCTTCCAGATTTACTTGGTTTCCCTCCATCAATAGCTGTAAGAAGCAATTTATGATTTGTCTTTGTTTCCCTATCCAGCGTCTTCAGTAAAACTAAAATCGGTATCTTTCCATCTTTTCCACGATCTTTGACTTCTAAACGAAAATGATCACTAGGACTTAGTTTATACTCCTGGACTGAAAACTGACCAACATCAGGATCGTGTGCTGCTGGCAGCTGGAGGCGCAAACCTGGTAAAACTGACTCTGAAATTTCGAGACGTGACTCTTTCGATGAAAAGGTAGGAGAGTGGTCGTTTACATCCAGCACCTCTACAGTCACGTAATGAATTTCGAGAGGGTTTTCCAGCACAGCTTTTAAATTGATCAAGCACACACTACTCCGCTCGCAAACCTTCTCCCTGTCAATTATTCGGTCAACATACAATAATCCGTCGTTCTGGTTTACATGAAAAAATGACTCAGTTGAACCTTCAACAATGCGACATCCTCTCTCTTTCAATGTGTTCTTCTCCAATCCCAAATCCTTCGCTATATTCCCAACAACAGTTCCTTCTTCAACTTCCTCAGCAATGGAATATCTTAACTGCGCTGAAGCTCTGCTCCACATCAAAATGATTGAAACAATGAAAGCGATCCACCGCCATTGCTCTCTCGATGTTCCACGTCCTTTCTGCTCCATAATTAGAAAAATAAAAATGTGTCCTGATGATTCAGAGTAACGACTCCTTCATCAGAAGAAAAAATAGATGTACCTAAAAGTACACTTTACAGTGTATAATCAAAACCACAGATGCTGAATATTCGTTGTGAGAGGACAGGATGCATTCAGCACTGAAATGCGAAAACCCAACCCACAAGGGGAGGAACCATATTTTTGACAAAAGGCTTCTCTTGAATCTCTTTTCTGCTAACATACTGACACCATGTGATCACTTTCCATTCGGGTTGTTTCTAAACAAACAAACATTGTGACGTGTAGCTCTTTTGAAACAATATTGGCGAGGTCATTAAGAAAGATAAAGTGAACATAATTCGTGCCTTTAGAAAAACACACCGACAGCGGATTCAGCACTATGGATAGCGATATTATCACTCAGACTCGCCTGTTGAGTAATTCCCCAAACCCAAAGAACACATCTCACAAAACAAGAAATGTGTATTCATAGTAATACTTCAGCTATAAAAAAGTGTATATAATACATTAATTAAGAGACATATTTAGAATTAAACGCAAACCAAAGTTTGAGCCATGTAAAGCAGCTTACCTCTCCAGATGTCCCTCTCCTGTCAGGCAGCACTAGTGTAT
>NC_045742.1:17533503-17534900 GCF_008692095.1 Etheostoma spectabile
TGCATGGCTGCCGGGATCTATAGTAGATCCTATACTCATTCTGGGTCTCTAGCATGTACCGTGTCTCCAGATCTGTACTGGATGCTGTGACCAGCTGGTCCCATCATAATTAGTCTCTGTAGATATTTAGAAGTATGTTCTGTGGTTTTGGAGCACTGCATGCAATCAGCACGATGATACTGATGAGGAAAAGTGTGAAACTGAGCCCAAAGTTATCATCAGGTAAAAAGTCACATTATTCTCCTCCTCCTCCTTTGCAGCACTTTAACATCAGAAGCAGCAAAAGCCTTTTGGGCTCCACACTTGACAACCACAGTAGCTGTGCTGAGAGGGAAACGTTCCCATTGTCTTTCACCAGTTGACCAGTTTAGTCCGCCTCGTTTGTCTCTGTGAAGAGCGAAGTGTTCTGATTGTCCTGTATAGCGGTCCAAACCAAAGCGACGTTGGTCTAGAACTTCCGCAGTGTGAGACAGTAACCAGCCGTATATCCTATATCAGCGTCATAGGCTCTGACTTTAGTCACCAAGTGTCCTGTGTTCACATTGCGGGGAATTCCTCCACACCTTCAGCAGAACCGTTAGAGCTGACGGATACAGATGACTGGAGCGTTGTCGTTCGGATCCGGATGAACAGTCACTGTGACGTTGCTGCTTAGTGACGGAGTTCCAGATCTTGTGGCAACAACTTGTGAACTGGAACGTTTTCAGAGTTTCAAAGTCACGACTTTTTAGCGCTGAAATGTGTCCGTTGTCAGAATTTATATTTAGGAAGGTTGTTAGAACATTTTCTCGAGCAATATGATATGAAATAACTGCATTGTCATTGACATCATTGTCCGTTGCGCTTACAGAGAATATTGTCCCTCCAGCAACGTTATTTTCTACAAGATAAAAATGTAATGGATTTTGAGAAAATTGTGGACTGTTGTCATTTACATCTGATATCTGAATGTTGAGAGTTTTAAATGTCGATAAGGGAGGTTCACCACAATCGGTGGCTTTTATTGTTATTTCATAATGTGACACCTCCTCTCGATCCAATAATCCTTTATTGATAATTGAATATGTGTTTTCCTTAAAAGAAGGCTTTAATTCAAATGGCACTTCGTCGGTAATGCGTGATTTAAATTTTTCCATTAACACCAGAGTCTTTTATCCGTCACACTAATGAGTGAAATAACTGTGCCCAGGTTTTGAGTTTCAGACACTGTATTGACAGTGATCACTTCTATTCCGGTGCTATCATTCAACGTCTTTTATCTTTACTCTTGTAACAGTAGTACCAACTGGGACATTTTCATTTATTTCTATCTGGTAAGTTTCTTGACTAAAAATTGGACGATTATCATTTATATCAAGAACAATAATGGAAACATTTAGTGTCCCTGATCTTGGAGG
>NC_045742.1:17534929-17535091 GCF_008692095.1 Etheostoma spectabile
GTTTATTCTTTTGTTCTCTGTCTAAGGACTTTTTCAGCACTAAAAACGGTATTTTGTCCTCATCACTTTGACTAACGTCTATTTCAAAGTGATCATTTGATGTTAATGTATACGTACGAATAGAATTACTTCCAGCATCCGGATCACGGGCTGCGTGCAGAT
>NC_045742.1:17535160-17535310 GCF_008692095.1 Etheostoma spectabile
AGTGATCGTTTACATCCGTAATTTCTACAACTACATAGTGAATTTCCAAAGGGTTTTCCACAAGGATTTTCAGCTCCATTAGACATGCACCACTACCGTGACACATCTCCTCTCTGTCGATCTTTTTACGGACTTGTAAGGCACCATTGT
>NC_045742.1:17535580-17535994 GCF_008692095.1 Etheostoma spectabile
TTTCTGCAGCAAATCAAATGTGTATATCAGCCCAGTTAGTATTGTATTTTTAGAAAACGCAAAACACCGTCTCAACCATCTCGCACGTACCCTCTACTGTGTGTACCAAACAAAAGCTTTCTTATGGGAGGGATTGAGTCTTTTATGTTTTTTTTATGTAACAGTGACACCAAGAGGGCAGCATTTTTGTCGAGTTAAAGTCCTTAAAATAGCAATACCTGTGTATAATTTAATCAGAAAATTCACCTTTAGATGTTGAAACAGAAGAGGCGATAAAGCAGGTTTTGAAAGTACAACATAATCACAAACGGGCTATTCAATGGACTGGGCTCTATCCTAAGAGCTATATATGTTCTCTCTGCTACAAACAGAAAAAGCTTACTGTATGAATTAGTGAAATGCCATGCTCAGACA
>NC_045742.1:17536082-17536203 GCF_008692095.1 Etheostoma spectabile
ATGGATTTTACAACAATGGATAACTATTCCAAGCATAATTATTATTTGTGTCTATTATTATACATGTTGCACAATTGTGGTAAATATTGCTAAAATCAAAACTAACATTTTGTTAGTTTGA
>NC_045742.1:17536338-17536637 GCF_008692095.1 Etheostoma spectabile
TTTTTTTCAGAAACACCTCTGGTGTTCATGATGAGAGAGTTGTGCATCAGACAAAAGCTTTTGCATACAGAAGCAGAAAGCCGAGGCCAGCATCATAATATGCATACAAACACATCTTTTCTTTTGGAACAGAAATAATTATAATATCTGTCTCATACATGTATGTAGGCATTTAAACGATATGAATAAGACAACAAGTCAATAAAGCTCAAATAATGGGATATGCATCTGAACAAAAACAAACACAACACTTGCTAAATTAAACTCTTACCTCTCCAGATGTCCCTCTCCTGTCAGGC
>NC_045742.1:17537157-17537323 GCF_008692095.1 Etheostoma spectabile
CATTGACATCATTGTCCGTTGCGCTTACAGAGAATATCGACCCTCCAGCAACGTTATTTTCTACAAGATAAAAATGTAATGGATTTTGAGAAAACTGTGGACTGTTGTCATTTACATCTGATATCTGAATGTTAAGAGTTTTAAATGTCGATAAGGGAGGTTCACC
>NC_045742.1:17537333-17540183 GCF_008692095.1 Etheostoma spectabile
GCTTTTATTGTTATTTCATAATGTGACACCTTCTCTCGATCCAAAAATCCCTTAGTGACAATTGAATATATATTCTCCTTGTAGGAGGGCTTTAACTCAAATGGCACTTCGTCGGTAATGCGTGATATAATTTTTCCATTAACACCAGAGTCTTTATCCGTCACACTAATGAGTGAAATAACTGTGCCAGGTTTTGAGTCTTCAGACACTGTATTTGACAGTGATGTCACTTCTATTTCCGGTGCATTATCATTAACGTCTTTTATCTTTATTATCACTTTACACCTGCTCATTAATGGAGGCGTCCCCTTGTCCGACGCCTGAATATCTAGTTTATAAATCTCTGATTCCTCAAAATCCACGACTCCTTTTATTTTAATTTGTCCACTTAAACTATCTAATTCAAATATCTCGTAGATTTTACGTGCTAATGTTTTGCTAAGGCTGTACTCTATTTCTCCATTTGTCCCTTCATCTGGATCTGTTGCAGTCACTCTTGTAACAGTAGTACCAACTGGGACATTTTCATTTATTTCTATCTGGTAAGTTTCCTGACTAAACATTGGAAGATTATCATTTATATCAAGAACAATAATGGAAACATTTAGTGTCCCTGATCTTGGAGGTTTACCTCCATCAACTGCTGTAACAAATAGCACGTGTTTATTCTTTTGTTCTCTGTCTAAGGACTTTTTCAGCACTAAAAACGGTATTTTGTCTTCATCACTTTGACTAACATCTATTTCAAAGTGATCATTTGATGTTAATGTATATGTACGAATAGAATTACTTCCAGCATCCGGATCACGGGCTGCGTGCAGATCGAATCGCGTTCCCGGAGCTGTATGTTCTGCTATTTGAAATTGCTGTTCCTTTTCAGAAAACCTGGGGGAGTGATCATTTATGTCGGTAATTTCTACAACAACATGGTGCATTTCCAAAGGGTCTTCCACAAGGATTTTCAGCTCCATTAGACAAGTACCGCTACCGTGACACAGCTCCTCTCTGTCGATCTTTTTACGGACTTGTAAGGCACCATTGTCCGGGTTTACCTCGAAAAAAGCGTCCTTGGATCCTGACACAACACGACATCGTCGATCAATTAAAGAGGTTTTGTCCAGACCAAGATCCTTAGCAACATTTCCAACAACTGTTCCTTCTTTCATCTCCTCTGGAATAGAGTATCTCAGTTCAGCCAGAGCCTGATTTCCGAAAATCAGCAATAAGGAAAAACGAAAAGCAAACCAACCACAATCACTTGAGCGAGATCGTCTTTTACTCCCCATCATTGTCCAATAACATATACCCACACAGGAGCCCGGTTCTGCAGCAAATCAAATCTACCCTTATGTTTAGTTTCCCATGTTTAGAAAGCAGACCATACCATCTCATCCAGCTCGCACCCTTACATCTGATGTATCGTGTGCTGTTTGTACAAAACAAAAGCTTTATTCGGAGGAGGGGCTGAGTCCTTTATGGCCTTATTGGTGTAACAGTGACATCAAGAGGGGAACATTTTAAACGATTTAAAGTTGTTAAAATGACATACCAGGGTATACTGTGGTCAGCAAATCCACTTGGAGATAAAACAAAGGCTGAGATAAAGCAAGTTTTGGCTAACAAATATGATCACAAACGCGGTATGCTATGGACAGGGCACAGAGCTTTGTAGGCTTCATGCTATTTTTTGCCTCTGCCACACAGAAATAAAGTATGAATTAGTGAAATTCCATATTCAGAAACAATGCAAATAGCTAACACTCTAAATTGGAACATACATGAAGTCTCAGAAAAAATTACTAACCCAGTTTGTTTTAGCTTTGCTCATTTCCTTACTGGAAAATTGTGAAGTCAATGCATTTCAGCACCATGGATAGCGATTCCAAGCAGACCAGCAGGCTTTTTCTGTCTTAACCACATTATTTGTGTCCTAAATTATGAATGCCTTTTGCAGAATTATCAGAAATAAATTCAACACAAAAAACAAGAGCATGTCAGTGTTTTGATTATTAATACAATTGTAGATGGTTGGTGGAAAAGCCCAATGCACAAAAAGAGAATAGAATCACGTAAGGGATTAGTTTTTTTTGGTTCTGTCATTTGAAAAGACGAATCATTGTATATAAATACCTCTAGTGTTCATGACGACTAGGGTAGGTATAAGAGTGTACCGTTATTAAAGGAGCTAAGAGAAAATTGTTCCATCAGACAGCATTTGTTGAAAACAGAAGCAGGAAACTGAATCCAAAATATACTAAGCTGACAAACTCACATCTGTTCTTTTGAAAAAAGAACACACAGTAACATGTATGACAAACATGTCTGAAGGTAGTTTGAACATGCTGAATAAAACATCAAAATTCCACAAACCTCAAACAATGTGATATACTGTATATCTGGAGAAAAAACGCCACACTTGCTGCGGGTCAAAGTCTTACCTCTGTGGCTGTCCCTCTCCTGTCAGGCAGCACTAGTGTATTCGCATGGCTGCCCGGGACTATAGTAGATCCTATACTCATTCTGGGTCCTACTAGCATGTACCGTTTGTCTCCAGATCTGTACTGGATGCTGTGACACAGAGTCCCATCATAATTAGTCTCTTGCAGATATTTAGAAGTATAGTCTTTGGTTTTGGAGCACTGCATTGCAATCAGCACGATGATACTGATGAGAAAAAGTGTTGAGTGTTGAAATGAGCCCAAGTTATCATCAGGTAAAAAGTCAATATTCTCCTCCTCATCCTTTGCGGCACTTTTAAAATCAGAAGCAGCAAAAGCCTCTTTTGTTTGGCTCCACAACGTTGACAACCAAGTAGCTGTGCGAGAGGGGGAAACGTTCCCATTGTCTTTC
>NC_045742.1:17540208-17546065 GCF_008692095.1 Etheostoma spectabile
GTTTCTGCTATTGAAATTGCTGTTCTTTTCAGGAAAACTGGGGAGAGTGATCATTATGTCGGTCATTTCTACAACAACATGGTGCAATTTCTAGTCAAAGGGTCTTCCACAGGATTATTCCGCTCATTAGACAAGTACCGTACCGTGACAAGCTCTTTGTCCGATCTTTTTACGGACTTGTAAGCACCATTGTCCGGGTTACCTGAAAAAAACGCGTACTGGATCCTGGACACAACACGACTCGTCGCAAGTTAAGAGGTTTTGTCAGCCAGATCATTAGCAACATTTCAACAAACATGTTCCTTCTTTCATCTCCTCTGGATAGGAGTATTCTCAGTTCAGCAGGCCTGATTCCGAAAAAATCAGCAATAAGGAAAACGAAAAGCAAACCAACCAGAATCACTGAGCGAGATCGCTTTGTACCCCATCATTGTCCAATACAATATACCCACACAGGAAGCCCGGTTCTGCAGCAAAGCAAATCTACCTTATGTTAGTTTCCCAGTTTAGAAAGCAGGACCAATACCTTCATCCAGCTCGCACCTTACCAATCTATGTATCGTGTGCTGTTTGTACAACAGAACAAAAGTTCGTTCGGAGGCAGGGGCTGAGTCCGTTATGGCTTATGGTTGTAACAGTGACATCCAGAGGGGAACATTTTTAACACGATTTTTAAGTGTTTAATGACATACCAGGGTATACTGGTGTCGCAAATCCATTGGAGATGAACCAAAGGCTGAGATTAAAGGCAGTTTTGGCTACAAAATATGATCACAAAGCCCCCCGGTATGTCTGGCAGGCACGAGCTTTGTAGGCTTCATGCGTTTTCTTGCCTATCTGCACACACCAGAAAAAAAGTATGATAGTGAAATTCCATATTCAGAACAATTGCAACTAGCTAACACTCTAAATTGGAACAAAATGAAGTTCAGAAAAAATTACTAAACCAGTTGTTTTAGCGTTTGATCATTTCCTTCTGGAAAATTGTGAGTGCAGATTCATTTCAGCCCAGGGATAGCGATTCCAAGCAGACACAGCGGCTTTTTCTGTGCTAACCACATATTTGTCCTAAAATCTGAAGCCTTTGCAGAATTATAAGAATAAATTCAACACAAAAACAACAGAGCCATGTCGTGTTTGATTATTAATCAATTGAGGGTTGGTGGAAAAGCCCAATGCACAAAAAGAGAATACGAATCACGTAAGGGCGATTAGTTTGTGTTGGTCTGTCATTTGGAAAAGGACGAATATGTACTAAAGACCTCTGTGTTCATGACGATAGGGTAGGGATAAGAGGGTACCGTTATTAAGGCATAAAGAGAAAATTGTTCCATCAGAAGCATTTGTTGAAAAAACAGAACGCAGGAAACTGAATCCAAAACTACTAAGTCGACAAAAGTCCATGCGTTCTTTTTGAAAAAAGAAAACACACAGTAAATGTGATGACAAATGTCTGAAGGTGTGTTGAACAGTGAATAAAACATCAAATTCCACCAAACCTCAACAAGTGATTACTGTTATATCTGGAGAAAAAACGCCCATTGCTCGTGCGGTCAAAGTTACCTCTGTGGTGTCCTTCCTTTAAGCGCACTAGTGTATTCGCATGGCTGCCGGGACGATAGTAGATCCTACTAATCATTCTTGGGTCCTACTACATGTACCGTTGTCTACCAGATCTGTACTGGATGCGTGAACAGAGTCCATCATATCATAGTCTCTGCAGATATGAAGTCATAGTCTTGGGTTTTGGAGCACTGCATGCAATAGCACGATGATACTGATGAGTAAAAGGTGTTGAAACGGCCCAAAGTTATCATCAGGTAACAAAAGCTAACATTATTCTATCCTCATCCTGGGCAAGGCACTTTTAACTAGAAGCAGCAAAGCCTCTTTGGCCCCAACTGTGACACCCACGAGTTGTTGCTGACGAAGGGAAACGTTCCCATTGTCTTTAACCAGTTATGACCAAGTTTCGGCTCAGCCTGTCTGTCGCTGTGCATGGAGCGGAATGGTTCTGATCTGTCCTGTATAGCGGTCCAACACCAAAGAGCTGTGGTCATAAAACTCCTGCGTGGAGAACCGTAACCAGCCGGGCTATCCTAATCCAGCGTCATAGGCTTGACTTTAGTCACCAGGCATGCGTTCACATGGCGGGGAATATACTCACACCTTCAAGCAGACCATAGAGCTGATGATACAGGATGACGGAGGTTGCGTTTGATGCCGACTGTGAACACGTTCACTGTGACGTTGCTGCTTAGTGACGGAGTTCCAGAATCTGTGGCCACAACTTGGAACTGGAACGTTTTCAGAGTTTCAAAGTCAAAACTTTTTAGCGCCGAAATATTTCCAGTTTCAGAGTTTATGCTGAGAAATGATGTCACTTCATTTGCATAAACTCCATCTCTTAGAATATTGTACGAAATAAGAGCATTATCTCCTTCGTCACGATCAGACGCGGTTAAATAAAACACCGACATTCCGGGAGAGTTGTTTTCAGTGACATAAATATGATATCGGCTTATTGAAAATTCTGGTCTGTTATCGTTAACGTCAGAAACAACAACTCTTAATGTCTTTACAGACGTTAAGGCTGGTTCGCCTGCATCTTTTGCTATTACTGTCACATCATAAATTGATTTTTTTTCCCTGTCAAGCTGCGACTTTGTCACTACAGCGTACATGTTGTCCTGTATTGATGGCGTTAATGTGAAAGGGGCATCGCCTTTTGCAAAGCTTATAACTTTCCCGTTTACTCCAGAGTCCAAATCGGTAATACTAAGAAGTGCTACCGTTGTTCCTGGTCTGGAATCCTCTGAAATTGTGTTCGACAGTGACGTTACCTCAATTACAGGTGCATTATCATTTATGTCTTTAATATTTACAGTAACGCTTTTTTCAGTTCTAAACGGAACAACACCGCTGTCAGATGCCTGTATATTAATCTCGTAACTGTCATCCACTTCATAGTCTAATTGTCCTTTCACTGTTATTTCACCTGTGTTCGGGTCGACATCAAACAGTTCGCGCACCTTGCTATTCACATTACCAAAAGAATAGCTCACATCTCCATTTAATCCGTCGTCCATATCTGTGGCATTTACTCGTATGACTATTGTTCCAATTGGCGAATCCTCATTGATCTCTGCAGAATAGACATCTTTTGTAAAAACTGGCGCATTGTCGTTCACATCTAATATATCTATAGATATCTCCATGATCCCTGATTTAGGAGGTTTACCCCCATCCAGCGCTGTGAGCAGTAGTTTGTGGCTGCTAGAGGTCTCTCTGTCTAACGGGCTTTGTATCTGTAAAACAGGCACTTTGCCATCTTTCCCGCTGTCCTTCACTTCTAGACGAAAATTATTATTAGGACTTAGCCTGTACTGTTGAACGGAATTCAGACCACCATCTGGATCGACAGCAGCATGCAACTGAAATCTGGTTCCCGGTAACGTGGACTCTGAAATCTCTAGCCTTTTGTTGTTCTCCGGGAAAGAGGGCGAATGGTCATTTACGTCTAACACTTCCACAGCAACATAATGGATCTCAAGTGGGTTCTCTAGCACGGATTTAAGGTTTATCAAACAAACATTGGTCCGCTGGCATATTTCCTCACGGTCAATATTCCGATTTACGTATAAAATTCCATCATCTTGGTTTACTTGGAAAAGGGATTCACTGGAGCCAGAAACGATACGAAATCTCCTTGCTTTTAATATACTAGAATCTATTCCTAGATCCTTTGCTATATTCCCAACAGCAGTCCCCTCTTTGATCTCTTCCGATATAGAATATCTTATCTGTCCAGATGCATTGCCGAAAATCAAATTAAAAGCCAGCACGAGGACCACCCATTTGCTTTGTTGTCGCCAAGAGTCCGTTCCGCTTTGTTCCATTGCTCATTGACAGCTGATAAATCCAGTAAATACTAAGTGATCTACAGACTGTTTACATATCCAATAATCGAGAACAAAAATCACCTTCTTATAATGCGCTCGGTTTGTCTGGATGACAAGATCGTTTGAACAAATTACAGTGGGAGGAAAATGGTCTGCCCTCCTGAAGGCTTCAGAGGCAGTCCCAAAGACCAATGGATAGGGAACTACTGTAATGCGTATTTCTGGTTGTTTAGTGCCACCATGCGAGTCTATCACGCAAACTGATTTACTCAACTTCTACAATACAATCTTAATACCAAACACAATACACGAAGAAGCGATTCACTGACCCTATCACATGACATCAAGCTAGTTAGGCTAACAATTAAAAAGGCATTAATTACGATGTTGTATAATCATTTAGTTCATTCTATTTAAAAGTGAAGTTCTACGACTTCATCAAAGCAGTATTTAAAACCCAAGTGTACAAACCTTATAGCATAACTAGCTGAAACAAATGTGTAGGAAGTAAGTACCTATTTTTTTGTGTATGATGGTATTTATTATACCACTCTATTGACTTAGAATGTGTTTACTGTCACTGATGTTTAAGGCCCTTTATGTTTCTATTAAAGTGCTTCTGCACACCAGCATGATACAAAAATATTTAAACAAGTCTTACCTCTGCAGTCGCGGACCTCCTGTCAGGTAGCACTAGTGTATTGGCATGGCTGCCCGGGACTATAGTAGATCCTATACTCTTCTAGGGTCCTACTAGCATGTCCCGTTTGTCTCCAGATCTGTACTGGATGCTGTGACACAGCGTCCCTCATATTGTCTCTTGTAGATATTTAAAGTATAGTCTTGGTTTTGGAGCACTGCATTGCAATCAGCACGATGATACTGATGAGAAAAGTGTTGAAACTGAGCCCAAAGTTATCATCATGTAAAAAGTCACATTATTCTCCTCCTCATCCTTTGCAGCACTTTTAACATCAGAAGCAGCAAAAGCCTCTTTGGGCTCCACAACTTTGACAACCACAGTAGCTGTTTGCTGAGAGGGAAACGTTCCCATTGTCTTTCACCAGTATGACCAGTTTTATGCTCAGCCTCGTCTGTCTCTGTGAATGAGCGAAGTGTTCTGATCTGTCCTGTATAGCGGTCCAAACCAAAGAGACTGTGGTCAGTAACTTCCTGCAGTGAGAACAGTAACCAGCCGTTATATCCTATATCACGTCATAGGCTCTGACTTTAGTCACCAAGTGTCCTGCGTTCACATTGCGGAATCTCCTCCACACCTTCACAGAACCGTTAGAGCTGACTGGATACGATGACTGGAGCGTTGTCGTTCTGATCCAGAATGAACACGTTCACTGTGACGTTGCTGCTTAGTGACGGTTTCCAGATCTGTGGCAACAACTTGGAACTGGAACGTTTTCAGAGTTTCAAAGTCAAAACTTTTTAGTAATGAAATGTGTCCATTTTCAGAATTTATATTGAGAAAAGACATTATGTCATTTTGACGCCCTCCTCTCCCTATATGGTACGAAATAACGGCATTGTCGTTCGAATCATTGTCCGTTGCGCTTACAGAGAATATTGACGCTCCAGCAACGTTATTTTCTACAAGATAAAACTGTAATGGATTGTGAGAAAATTGTGGACTGTTGTCATTTACATCTGATATCTGAATACTGAGAGTTTTAACCGTTGATAAGGGAGGTTCACCACAATCGGTGGCTTTTATTGTTATTTCATATCGTGATAGCACCTCTCGATCCAAAAAATCCTTAGTAACTACTGAATATATGTTCTCTTTGTAAGAAGGCTTTAATTCAAATGGCACGTCTGAGGTTATGCTTGCAATAATTTTTCCATTGACACCAGAGTCTTTATCCTTGAGACTGATAAGAGAAATCATTGTGCCAGTTTTTGAGTCTTCAGACACTGTATTTGACAGTGATGTCACTTCTATT
>NC_045742.1:17546075-17548231 GCF_008692095.1 Etheostoma spectabile
TATCATTAACGTCTTTTATCTTTATAATAACTCTACACTCACCTGTCAGTGGAGGAGTTCCTTTATCTGATGCCTCAACATCCAGTTTATAAACGTCATTATCTTCATAGTCCACTACTCCTTTAACTCTAATGGCTCCGGTTAATTTGTCCAATTCAAAAATGTCATAGACTTTTTTCTTTAGAGTTTTTCCGAGGCTGTACTCAATGTCACTGTTGGTGCCTTCATCGGGATCTGTTGCATTAATTTGAAATATTGAAGTACCAACTGGAACATTTTCTTCTATTTCAATTTGATAGATCTCCTGACTAAATATCGGACGGTTGTCATTAATATCAAGAACAATAATAGAAACATTTAGTGTCCCTGATCTTGGAGGTTTGCCTCCATCAACTGCTGTAACCAGTAGTGTGTGTTTGCCCGTTTGTTCTCTGTCTAACGATTTCTTCAGCACTAAAAACGGTATTTTATCCTCATCGCTTTGACGGATATCTACTTCAAAATGCTCATTTGCTGTCAAAGTGTATGTACGAATAGAGTTAATTCCAGCATCGGGGTCACGAGCAGTGTGCAGTTGAAACCGTTTTCCTGGTAGTGTGTGCTCAGCTATTTCAAAGGTCTGTTCTTTTTCGGGAAAACTAGGAGAGTGATCATTTACATCAGTAATTTCTACAACCACGTAGTTTATTTCCAACGGGTTTTCTACTATTACTTTTAGCTCCATTAGACAAGCACCACTGCCCTGACAGAGCTCCTCTCTGTCGATTTTCTTATGGACGTACAGAGCCCCATTGTTCTGGTTTACCTCAAAAAATGCATCCTTATGTTCATAAACAACTCGGAATCGTCGGCTAAACAAAGAGCTGATGTCAAGACCAAGGTCCTTCGCAATATTTCCAACAGCAGTTCCTTCGTTTACCTCCTCTGGAATAGAGTATCTTATTTCTGCCAAAGCCCGTATTCCGACGAACAACAATAGAGCCAAATATAAGGCAATCCATGAGCAGAACCTTCGTCTAGATTGTCTTTCGATGGCCATTGTTTTCCAACAACACAGTAATACACAAAAATCCGTTACTGCAATAAAAGTCTACATCAAACACACCGTGTCTGCATGTTTAGCTACATAAAGCACAGTACCATTCGGTCGAGTGGCAAGCTGTATTCAATGGATTTTTCTGCTTTTTCTCACGGGCAAACAAATGCTTTATGAGGGGAGGGACGGGATGGTTATATGGTTTACCAATGTAATACTGACACCAAGAGGCAACTGAGAAAAGACTAGGACTGAGACTGTTTTACTCCAATTATGTAAACACATGATCAAGTTGTTCACTTTATGTGGCAAATAAAACGTGCGTTGAATTACTCTTAATATATGGAGAAAAATACCCGCATCACTCGGAGTTAAAAATAATACAGTTAACAGTCTTCTACAAATAATTGCTCATTACGTTTATTTAATTTAATTTAACGTCGTTGTGCAATATGTTGTGTATGAACAACAATGTTTTGTTTACAAAATAAAACTTTAAAGGGGTTTGGTCGAAATGTGGACAGTTGCCGTTTCCATGAGATATCTGAATGCTGAGAGTTTTTAATTTTCTGCGACCTAACATTCAAAAACTCACTACCCAATCCCCAAATACAGTCTAGAATTGCTCTGGTTAGCTGGAAAACGGTACCAGTTTCATTTCAGCCATATGGACAGTGGTCATTATTATGGACAAAGAATGAGCTCGTATGTATTTCTAATTGATTATTGTTAATCATGGTAAAAAATGTATATGTTTATGAATAAGAGAGACAAACAGTGAGAGTATGGCAGAGAGCACAGTGGCTGTTACAGACGGAGCTATCTTGCCACGTTTAAAAGTTTGCATTTGCTTGCATTTTTACGTAAAGGAACACTCCGTATGATTATAGAGACAAGAGAGACATATTAGAATCCGTACAAGAAATATTTGAGTTTTTTGCAAGTTACATTTTGTATTTTTCTCTGTACAAAATGCTCTTAAGACACAATGAGGAGCACATTTTAGGAAAGTACGAACAAAAATTATGATATGCTTGTAAGCATATTGTATAAAACTTTTTTCATGTCTTACCTCTCCAGATGTCCCTCTCCTGTCAGGCAGCACTAGTGTATTGGCATG
>NC_045742.1:17548256-17550519 GCF_008692095.1 Etheostoma spectabile
GCTGCCGGGACTATAGTAATCCTACTCTCGTTGTCCTAACTAGCATGTACGTTTTGTCTCGCATTCTTACTGGATGCTGTGACACAGCGTCCCCATCATAATTAGTCTCTTGTGAGATATTTAGCAGTATAGTCCTGGGTTTTGGATCACTAGCATTGCAATCAGCACATGATACTGAAAGAAAAAAGTGTTGACAACTGAGCCCAAAGTTATCTCACGGTAAAAGCCATTAGTCTCTTTTAGCCTCTCTATCCCTTCGTGCAGCAACATTTAAAATCAGAAGCAGCAAAAGCCTCTTTGGGCTCCACAACTTGCCAAACCACAGTAGCGTTTGCTGACGAGGGAGACCGGTTCCCATGTCTTTCAAACAGTTCATTTCAAGACCAGTTTATGCTCACCTCGTCTGTCTCTGGACTGACGAGAGTTGTTCTGATCTGTACTGTATAGCGGTCCAAACCCACAAAAAATAAAAAAAAAGAGACTGTGGTCAGTAACTTCCTGCAGTGAGAACAGTAACCATGCCGTTCTATAAATACCTATATCAAATCGGTCATAGGCCGACTTACGTCAAACCAAGTGTCCTCGGCCGTTTCAAATTGCGGGGAATCTCCTCCTTCCCCCCACATTATCTCCTCACTTGCAGGAACCGTTAGAGGCTGATTGGAGATACAGGGTGACTGGGGGAGCGTTGTCGTTCTGATCCAGAACTGAACCGTTCATGGTGACTCGCTGCTGCTTTTGCTGCCTATACGGAAGGGATCCAGAATCTGGTGGAAACAACACTGGAACGGAACGTTTTAGTGTTTCAAAGCGACTTTTAAGGTGCTAAATGGTCCGTTATCAGATTTACATAGGAAGAAACATTAAGTATCCATTTTGTTCCCTCTCCCTCAGTTCAAATATGGTATGAAATTGCTGCAATTGTCATTCAAATCTGTCCTGTTGCGCCACAAGCAAAAAATAATTTGCTGGATACTTATTTTTTTAACCGAGCATAGAACTCTCAGGGGGTTTGTCGAAATGTGGGACTATTGTCATTTTCATCGATAATCCTGCATAACTGAGAGTTTTAAAACTGGAGATTAAGGGAGGTTCAACGAACAATGGTGGCTTTTATGTTATTATCAGTAATCCTCTCTCTATCCAAAATTCCCTTCGTGATAAGTGAATCCATTTCTCCTTATAGGAGGGCTGTAACCAATGGCAAGTATCGAGTTGCTTGTAATGATTTTTCCATTGACACCAGAAGTCTTACATCCGCCAACTAGTAAGTGGAAGATAGGCGTGGGGCTCGAGGCTTTGGGTCTTCCAAAGGCCTGTATTGAGGATGCGTCATGGTGGATTGAAGTAGTGTCCTTTATTATACCGGTGATATTATCACTCAGGGCGTTGTCTTACTTAACACTCCCCACCGCTAGTTTCCTAGCTGATGCTCAACATCCAGTTTATATACGTCATTCTCTATCATATCCTACTACTCCTTTACTCTATTCTCCTGTTAATTGTGTCTATTCAAAAATTATCTAAATCTTTTTCTTCAGAGTCCTTTCGATCTGGTACTCAATGGTCACGTTGGTGCTTCATCGGGATCTGTCGCATTAATTTAAATATTGGAAGTACCGACTGGAACCTTTTTGTATTTCAATTTGACTAGATCTCCTGAAACATATCGGGACGGTGTCCATTATATCAAGAACATAATAAAAACATTAATGTCCATATCTTGAGTCTTGCCTCAATCAACTGCTGTAACCAGTGTGTGTTTTGCCCGCTTTTGTTCTCTGGTCACGATTCTTCTAGCACCAGACAACGGTATTTTCCCTCTCGCTTTGACGAACATCTACTTTCCAAATGGGTCATTCCGTCATGGTCTGCGATAGTAGATATTTTCCCGCCCTCGGGGTCACGAGCAGTGTGCGTTTGAAATCGCTTCCTTGGTAGTGTGTGCTCAGCTATTTCAAATCTTTGTTCTTTTTCAGGAACTAAGGAAGTATGCATTTACATCAGTATTTCACAATACGTAGTGTTTCCAACGGTGTCTCAACAAGGATTTTAAGCTCCATTAGACATGCACCGCCTCGCCCCTGACAGAGCTCCTCTCGCAAATATGCTGGGGAGGACGTACAATGCCACCCATTATACTGGTTTACTTCAAAAATAGCGGCCTTTTTCAAAGTCGAAACTTTTTAGTGCTGAAATGTGTCCGTTATCAGAATTTACATTAAGGAAAGACATTAAGTCATTTTGATTCCCTCCTCTCATA
>NC_045742.1:17550529-17550600 GCF_008692095.1 Etheostoma spectabile
AAATTGCTGCATTGTCATTCAAATCATTGTCTGTTGCGCTCACAGAAAAAATAAAATTTCCTGGAATATTA
>NC_045742.1:17550610-17550724 GCF_008692095.1 Etheostoma spectabile
GATAGAACTCTAAGGGGGTTTGGTCGAAATGTGGACTATTGTCATTTTCATCTGATATCTGAATACTGAGAGTTTTAACTGTAGATAAGGGAGGTTCACCACAATCGGTGGCTT
>NC_045742.1:17550734-17550837 GCF_008692095.1 Etheostoma spectabile
TTCATAATGTGACACCTCCTCTCGATCCAAAATTCCCTTCGTGATAAGTGAATACATGTTCTCCTTATAGGAGGGCTTTAACTCAAATGGCACGTCTGAGGTT
>NC_045742.1:17550847-17550949 GCF_008692095.1 Etheostoma spectabile
TGATTTTTCCATTGACACCAGAGTCTTTATCCGCCACACTAAGTAGTGAAATAACTGTGCCAGGCTTTGAGTCTTCAGACACTGTATTTGACAGTGATGTCA
>NC_045742.1:17551192-17551393 GCF_008692095.1 Etheostoma spectabile
TGGTGCCTTCATCGGGATCTGTCGCATTAATTTGAAATATTGAAGTACCGACTGGAACCTTTTCTTGTATTTCAATTTGATAGATCTCCTGACTAAATATCGGACGGTTATCATTAATATCAAGAACAATAATAGAAACATTAAGTGTCCCTGATCTTGGAGGTTTGCCTCCATCAACTGCTGTAACCAGTAGTGTGTGTT
>NC_045742.1:17551405-17553602 GCF_008692095.1 Etheostoma spectabile
CTCTGTCTAACGATTTCTTCAGCACTAAAAACGGTATTTTATCCTCATCGCTTTGACGAACATCTACTTCAAAATGGTCACTTCCTGTCAATGTGTATGTACGAATAGAGTTAATTCCCGCATCGGGGTCACGAGCAGTGTGCAGTTGAAATCGCTTTCCTGGTAGTGTGTGCTCAGCTATTTCAAATCTTTGTTCTTTTTCAGGGAAACTAGGAGAGTAATCATTTACATCAGTAATTTCTACAATTACGTAGTGTATTTCCAACGTACCTATACCTCCATTCTGGTCCTTACTACATGTACCGTTGTCTCCCCCTCCCCCAGATCTGGTACTGGATGCTGTGACAAACAGTGTCCCATCATAATTAGTCCTGTAGATATTTAAGAAGTATAGTCTTGTTTGGTTTTGAGGCAACTGCATTGCAAATCAGCACGATGTACGGATGGAAAAAAGTGTTGAAACTGAGCCAAACCCAAGTTATCATCATAAAGTCCCCCATATATTCTCCCCCTCTCTCCTCCTCAATACATGCCTTTTGCAAGAAGAGCACTGTTAACTCAGAAGCAGCAGCAAAAGCCTCTTTTGGGCTCCACAACTTTGACACCACAGTAGCGTGAAGCTTGTTGCTGTAGGGAACGTTTCCCCATTGTCTTTGTGTCTTTCCATTCACCGTATGACCAGTTAATAAATAGGCTCAGCCTCGCTGTCTCTGTTACTGACGAAGTGTTCTGATCTTTCCTGTATAGGGAGGAGCGGAGCGGGCCAAACCAAGAGAACTGTGGTCAGTAAACTTCCCAGTGAGACCAGTAACCAAGCCGTTATATAAAATCCAAATCCTATAAGCGCATGCCTGACTTTATCCACCAGTCTCCCCTGGGGCGGTTCACATTGTGCTGGAATCCTCCCTTCTCCTCCACCCACCTTCAGCAGAACCTTTTAGAAGGCTGACTGGATACACGATGAACTGGGCGTTTTCTTCTGATGCCCGATTAACCACTGTTTCACTGTACGATTGCTGCTGCTCTGCTGCTAGTGCCGGAGTGTTCCCAGAATCTGTGGCAAACAACTGGAAACTCACTAGGAACGCGTTTTCACAGCTGTTTCAAAGAAGTCAGTTTTCCAAAGTCAAAACTTTTTTAAGTTGCTGAAATGTGTCCCGTTAAAACCTGATTAAATATTCAGGAAAGACATTATGTCTTTCACTTTTCGGGTATCGTAAAACTGAAACGTCTCCCTTCTCTCCCCTCTCATATCGTATAAAAAGAGCTGCATACTTGTGTCGTGTTGTGTGTTCGGAATCATTGTCTGTTGCGCTTAATGCGCTTAAAAAGAGAGACATTACCCATGTTTCTCAGCCACACGTTATTTTTTCCTTACAAGATAAAAAACTGCAATGGATTTTGATAAAACTGTGGACGGTGTCATTAACTCTGAATATCTTGAATATTTGAGTTTTTAAAAACAGTTGATAAATGGAGGGTCCCGCCCACAATCGGTGGGTTGCTTTTTATTGTGATTTCATATAATGTGACAAAAAGAACCCACAACCACTGCTCCCTCTCGCATGGCCAAAAAATCCCTTCGTGACACCGAATATATGTTCCTCTGGGGTTTTCTCTTGTGTAGAGGCTTTACTCAATGGACGTTCCTGAGTTTATGCTTGCTAATTGATTTTTCCATTAACGCAGATTCTTTATCCCTCACTAAACAACTAGTAACTATTGGAAACACCCTGGCCAGGATTTTTGCGTCTTCAGTACACGGTATTCTGGAACGTGATTTCACTAACTTACTTACTTCTATTTTCCGGTGGATTATCATTACCGTCCTATTTATCTTATAATACTCACAAACTCACCTGTCAGTGGAAGGTGTTTTTCCCCTTTAATCTGAGCCTCAACAATCCATTTTATATTATACGGTCATTTTCGGCATATCACTATAAAACTACGTCTTCTCCCCTTTAAAACGTATCTAAATTTCGCCGTGTTAATTTGTCTTAACTAAATTCAAAAAATGTCCTAGATTTTTTTTCTTCAGATCTTTCCGCAGCGGTAACTCAAAAAAGGTCACTACTGTTCGACAAACAGTTATTTATGTCCAACACGCTGAATATCGCATATTTGCAAAATCCTAAGCTTAATTTCATCGGCTGGTGTGCTTGATCGGAACACCTTACTTGCTCTATTCAGCAGG
>NC_045742.1:17553612-17555506 GCF_008692095.1 Etheostoma spectabile
TTGGAAGGGGAGGGACAAAGTCGTCTATGTTTTCCCGATGTAATAGTGACACCCAGAGGTAATTTCTAAGAACAAACTTTACTACATATTACATACTGTACCTTGTATGCAACATTTGAAGTGATACATTATTTTAGATGTCATGTACTTACCAATAGGCTTATGTATTCACCTTAAACATAATAATCAATGTGTTTCTTTAACATTGCATTACTGTTTAACATGTCCCTGCCTTCCAGCACCATGGACAGCAAACACAAGTAGTGCACATCCTTTCCCTCTAAACAAAAGTAGTTCAGTATTAAACCAACTAAGTCCATGCACACTGCCCAAACACCTCAACAGACACCCTGTCATACATTAAAACTGTTCAGTCAGTTATTGGTTAGAAGTTGTAATGGTCTGAGGCCTAAATTTCAAAAATTCACCTCGCGCAATTGTAGATAACAATTTTAATTTTGGGCTGGAGCCCAGAACATGTTGATTTCAGCACCATGGACAGCAGTTACAATCAATGGAAATACTTTCCTCTTTACAAAGAATTAACTATTTATTGTCAAGTGTGGTAGTTTTCAAAATGGTTATTATATGTATATACATGAAAAAGATACACAAAATTGCCTTTTTACATCCCTTTCTATGTCAACAAGCAGTGTGTATGATAAACGAGACATAATATTAACTTAAACAAGCCTAATATGATCCAAACAAAAAAAGCAATACACTTAAGACATTTCTGAGTTTGTTGCCAGTTATGTTTCATACTTTTCTCTATAGTAGGGGCTTTAGAGACCTGATGAAAACCAAACTTTGAGCAAAGCACAGACAAAGAAGTGTATGCTTGTGAAAGATATTGTATAAAACTTTCTTTTCTTACCTCTCCAGATGTCCCTCTCCTGTCAGGGAGGACTAGTGTATTGGCATGGCTGCCCGGGACTATAGTAGATCCTATACTCATTCTGGGTCTACTAGCATGTACCGTTGTCTCCCTCCAGTCTGGTTAACTGGATGCTGTGACACAGTGTCACCATCATATAGTCTCTTGTAGATATTTAGAAGTATAGTCTGTGGTTTGGAGCACTGCATTGCAATCAGCACGATGATACTGGTGAAAAAAGTGTTGAAACTGAGCCCACAGTTATCATCAGTTAAAAGTCCCATATATTCTCCTCCTCATCACTTTGCAGCACTTTTAACATCAGAAGCAGCAAAAGCCTCTTTGGGGCTCCACAACTTTGACAACCACAGTAGCTGTTGCTGAGAGGGAACGTTCCCCATTGTCTTTCTCCAGTATGACCAGTTTATGCTCAGCCTTCGTCTGTCTCTGTAATGAGCGAAGTGTTCTGATGTCCTGTATAGTCGGTCCAAACCAAAGAGACTGTGGTCAGTAACTTCCTCAGTGAGAACAGTAACCAGCCGTTATATCCTATATCAGCGTCATAGGCTCTGACTTTGCACCAGTTCCCTGTCGTTCACATTGCGGGAAATCTCCCCTCCACACCTTCACAGAACCGTTAGAGCGACTGGGATCCGGAGACTGGCGCGTGTCGGTATCTGATTCCGGATGGAACACGTTCACTGTGAGTTGCTGCCTTAAAGTGACGGAGTTTCAGAATCGTGGCAACAACTTGGAACTGGAACGTTTTCAGTGTTTCAAAGTCAAAACTTTTTAGTGCTGAAATGTGTCCGTTATCCGGATTAATATTCAGGAAAGACATTATGTCATTTCGACTCCCTTCTCTCATAATCGTATATAAAATAGCTGCATTGTCGTTCGAATCATTGTCTGTTGCGCTTAAAGAGAACATTACATTTCCAGCAACGTTATTTTCTACAAGATAAAACTGCAATGGATTTTGAGAAAACTGTGGACTGTTGTCATTTACATCTGATA
>NC_045742.1:17555516-17555788 GCF_008692095.1 Etheostoma spectabile
TAGAGTTTTAACAGTTGATAAGGGAGGGTCTCCACAATCGGTGGCTTTTATTGTGATTTCATAATGTGACACCTCCTCTCGATCCAAAAATCCCTTCGTGACAACCGAATATATGTTCTCTTTGTAGGAGGGCTTTAACTCAAATGGCACGTCTGAGGTTATGCTTGATATTATTTTTCCATTAACACCAGAGTCTTTATCCCTCACACTAAGTAGTGAAATAACTGTGCCAGGTTTTGAGTCTTCAGACACTGTATTTGACAGTGATGTCA
>NC_045742.1:17556421-17557416 GCF_008692095.1 Etheostoma spectabile
TCAGCACTAAAAACGGTATTTTATCCTCATCGCTTTGACGGATATCTACTTCAAAATGTTCATTAGATTTCAACGTGTATGTACGAATAGAGTTAATTCCAGCATCGGGGTCCCGAGCAGTGTGCAGTTGAAATCGCTTTCCTGGTAACGTTTGTTCAAATATTTCAAATCCCTGTTCTCTTTCAGGGAAACTAGGAGAGTGATCATTTACATCAGTAATTTCTACAATTACGTAGTGCATTTCCAACGGGTTTTCAACAAGGATTTTTAGCTCCATTAGACATGCACCGCTGCCCTGACAGAGCTCCTCTCTGTCAATTTTCTTATGAACGTACAGAGCCCCATTGTCCGAGTTTACCTCAAAAAATGTCTCCTTTGATTCAGAAACAACACGGAACCGTCGGTCACTTAACGAGGGGATTTCGAGTCCAAGATCCTTCGCAACATTTCCAACAGCATGTCCTTCTTTCACCTCCTCTGGAATAGAGTATCTTATTTGAGCAAAAGCTTGCTTTCCGAGAAAAAGCAGTAATACTATATTAAAGACAAAAGAACACTTCTCCCTCGTTCGTCTTTTGCTGTCTGTCCCCATCGTCATACTACAACTTAGAGGAAAAACATAAAAGGAGTTACGGCGTCAAAAGAATCTTTATATCCAACCCGTTGTATATGGCATAATGACAAATTGTACAACATGAATCCAGCGGCTGGCGTGGTTGATTCAAATGCCTTCTCTGCTCTAGATGGCAAACAAAAGCTTTTTGATGGGAGGGACAAAGTCTTCTATCGTTTCCCAATGTAACAGTGACACCCGAAGGTCATTAAATGAACGTAAATACTACAAAATCAAGGATATTCTATGTATATTTTGTCCAAATCTTCTTGTCATGAAATGAGTGTATAATCTGCAACAGTATTATATTTTATGCAGCAAAACACAAATGGACAGATAGGGTCTAGTCTAGGCCCTCTCTCTCTCTCTCTCTCTCGCTCTC
>NC_045742.1:17557620-17558589 GCF_008692095.1 Etheostoma spectabile
AAACAGTGCAGGGGATGAACAGTGTGCAAATTGAAGAGTAAAAAAGAGTAAAAAAGAGTTTTCTCTCTCGCTCTCTCTCTCTCTCTCTCTCTCGCTCGCTCTCTCTCTCTCTCTCTCCCTCTCTCTCTCGCTCTCTCTCTCTCTCTCTCTAGTGTATTTTATTATGTAGCATATTATTTACATAAGAAAGCCCATACAAACTGCCCGCACCACTCAAAAGAAACAATATCCACTTCCAGTAGTCGTGGAAGTATTCAGATGTTTTGCTTAAGGACTAATGCCACACTGTAAAAATACTCGCAAAGAAAATAATACTTAATTAAAAGGATGTATGTATCAACAGGAAAATGTGCATACATTATTAAAAATAAAAGTACTCAATGCTGAACATTCTCATATTTAGAAAGTGGAGACAATCGAAACAGTTCTGTGTTTAATCGTCTAATAATTACTTCTCGACGTAAGTCTATATATAGTTGGGCAAATTAATTAAAAATACAATATCACATTTTATAAACTACATTAGTGTTGTGTGCAAAATCCTATCGCTAAAGTAACTAATAAAGCTGTCAGATTAATGTAGTGGAGCAAAAAGTACAAGTACCTCAAATGTGTAGTGCAGTAGCCTACTTGATGCTTTTATGCACTTACCACCACTGCTAACTTCATACATCCCGATACATTGTCGGTCAGAATTTTGTGAACTATTTAGAGACACAACTGTAAAAAACAAACTGATCAAGCATTCTTAAACAGAGCAAGGATTCCTCAAAGTCACTTAGCAGAAACAGAAAAGCGTTTCAGAACCATAGACAACAATCACAACCAAGCAAAGAGCTGTATTTAATGGCGTTTGCTTTAAATGTCTTACCTCTCCAGATGTTCCTCTCCTGTCAGGGAGCACTAGTGTGTTCGCATGGCTGCCCGGGACTATAGTAGATCCTATACTCATTCTGGGTCCTACTAGCA
>NC_045742.1:17558614-17566488 GCF_008692095.1 Etheostoma spectabile
TTCCTCAAGTCACTTGAAACAGAAAAGCGTTTCAGCACCATAGACAACAATCACAACCAAGCAAAGACTGTTTTAATGGCGTTTGCTTTAATCTTACCTCTCCAGAGTTTCCTCTCCTGTCGGCAGCACTAGTGTTCGCATGGCTGCCCGGACTATAGTAATCCTATACTCTTCGGGTCCTACTAGCAGTACCGTTTTCCCAGATCTGTACTGGATGCTGTGGACACAGCGTCCCATCATAATTGTCTCTTTAATATTTAGAAGTAAGTCTGTGGTTTTGAGCACCTGCATTGCATTCAGCACGATGATACTGATGAGAAAAAGTGAAACTGAGCCCAAAGTTATCATCTGAAAAAGTCACATTTCTCTCCTCATCCTTTGCAGCACTTTTACATCAGAAGCAGCAAAGCCTCTTTGGGCTCCACAACTTTGAACACCACGTAGCTGTTGCTATGAGGGAACGTTCCCATTGTCTTTCACCAGTAGGACCAGTTATGCTCAGCCTCGTCTGTCTCTGTGAATGAGCGACAGTGTTCTGATCTGTCCTTATACGGTCCAAACCAAAGAGACTGTGTGTCAGTAACTTCCGCAGTATAAACAGTAACCACCTTTTATACCTATCTCACGTCATAGGCTTGACTTTAGTCACCAATGTCCTGCGTTCATTCCATTGCGGGAATCTCCTCCCACCTTCACAGAACCGTTAAGTGACTGGATACAGAGACTGGAGCGTTGTCGTTCTGTATCCAGAATGAACACGTTCACTGTGTACGTTGCTGCTTAGTGACGGAGTTCCAGAATCTGTGGCCTGGCAACAACTTGGAACTGGAACGTTTTCAGAGTTTCAAAGTCGAAACCTTTTAGCGCTGAAATGTGTCCGTTATCAGAATTTACATTTAGGAAAGATGTTACATCGCGATGCTGCCCATCACCTCTCACAATGTGGTATGCTATTGCTGCATTTTCATTCAGATCATTATCAGCAGCACTTACAGAAAATATTGATGCGCCCGGGGCATTGTTTTCTTCCAAATAAAGTTCAAATGGATCCTGACTGAAAAGTGGTCTGTTGTCATTTACATCTGACACCTGGACACTCAAGGTTTTAACAGTGGAAAGTGGAGGTTCACCACAGTCGGTAGCTGTTATTGTGATGTCATAATGGGACACAATTTCTCTGTCTAAACGCCCTTTTGTGACAAGAGAGTACATGTTTTCTTCAATGGATGGCGTCAAATCAAACGGAACATTATCTAAGATTTTACAAATAACTTTGCCATTAACCCCAGAATCTCTGTCTGTAACACTGATGAGGGAGATAACCGTGCCAGGCTTTGAATCCTCGGGGACTACATTGGACAATGATGTTACTTCGATGTTTGGCTGATTATCGTTCACATCCTTTATTTTTATCACAACTCTACTTTCGGCCGTCCAAGGTGGTTGGCCTTTATCTGAAGCCTGCAGATCTAGTCTGTACATTTCTGTGTCCTCAAAGTCCACTGTTCCTTTCACTCGAATTTCACCAGTGACGCTATCTAATTCAAATGTGTCATGCACTTTTTTCTTTTGGGTTTTCCCAAACATGTATTCAATTTCGCTATTAGAACCATCATCTAAATCTGAAGCGTTTAATTGTAATACAAGAGTTCCTATCGGGGCATTTTCATTTAATGACACAGTATATATGTCTTTGCTGAACACAGGGCGATTATCATTTGCATCTAGCACGGTAATAGTTAAATTAAGGCTCCCAGATTTCGACGGACTGCCTCCATCAAGAGCCGTTAACACTAAACGGTGTTCTGCCCTTTGCTCCCTATCTAAAGGCTTTTTAATTACTAAAAACGGTATCTTGTCCTCCTCGCTGTCTCTGATTTCTATATCAAAAAACTCATTTGAGCTCAACCTATATAACCGGACTGACTGTGTACCGACATCAGGGTCTCTAGCTGCATGAATTTGGAAACGAGTACCTGGAGGAGTATGCTCTGCTATTTCCAGTCGTTGTTCGCTTTCTGGAAAAGTCGGTGAATGGTCATTGACATCTGTTATTTCAACACCAACGTAATGTATTTCCAGTGGGCTTTCTACAACAATTTTCAGGTTTATCAAACAAACCTTGATTCCATCGCATAGCTCCTCGCGGTCTGTAATCTTTCCAATATACAACACTCCAGTGTTTTGATTTAACAGAAACAGTGCATGGTTGGGTCCCGAAACAATGCGAAACCGCCTGTCTTTCAAAGTGCTAAGGTCAAGCCCTAAATCCTTGGCAACATTTCCAACAGGGGATCCCACTTGTACTTCTTCTGGAACAGAGTATCTAAGCTGAGCACAAATTCGTTTCCCAAAGCAAAGCAACAAAATCCCGGCAACACACCAGCAGTTCACTCGGAGCCTTTGTCCTCGTTCTCCCATTTTGAAGCAAAAAAGCGAAGGCTTTCTTTCACGCAAATACAGTGATCCAATTGCTCATCGACCAAGTATGATTAAATCCATTTCACGATTCTCAAATAAAAGTTTTTGCATATAAATATTAACCACTATCCATGTTGCTTGATACATAGCCTACGATGTGTACTCCGTCAGCATACCACCTCCATAAGACATAATCCAGAGATGGGCAGGGCCTGGGCCGAATGAGCAACACAACCATTAGATATGCCACACTGACACCATGTGACCAGTGAGCTACAATGCGATATTATCCCAAGTGTTTAACTTCACTACCTTCTTCTCAATTACAATTTACGACTAAATTCCTCCATAATGCCCAAAATCCACAACTAAAGGACTAGCAATAAGCTGATCAAAACGTCCTCCATGGTCTCCCTCTGTGGAGGATGCTTAAGTCTGCCTCTTCCAGAAAGTCAGACAAAACGTACATATGTTTAGCAAAAACGACCAATCAGGTATTGGACAATTGATAAAGAAACAATAACTTTATGAATTGTTAAACGACATGTGACCTCTTCGATTTCAAATTATGTCGGGAGTAAATTAATTGAGGAATGACAGAACTGGAGGAAAACATTGTAAACCTGCTCCACAACACTATTTTGTATAATACACAATTGAGTCAGTAAGATTAAAACAGTACGTGGGACTGGACATAACGATACTAACCGATACAAACGTAATTCAGAACACCTGTGATCGGTCAGGGATTATTCACTTAGGTGGACCTGCCATTAATTGTGATGGCATAAAACTCAAACAAAAAACTGAATTTCAGCACCCTGGACAGCACAATTTCACACCAGCAGTATATAAAAGAACGTAAAAACAAGAAGTATCGTCTTCTGTAACGTATTGACTACAATTTAATAGTGTGAATAATTTAAAAAAATATATTTACCTCTCCAGATGTCCCTCTCCTGTCAGGCAGCACTAGTGTATTGGCATGGCTGCCCGGGACTATAGTAGATCCTATACTCAATCTGGGTCCTACTAGCATGTACGTTTGTCTCCAGATCTGTACTGGATGCTGTGACACAGTGTCCATCATAAATTTGTCTCTTGTAGATATTTAGAAGTATAGTCTGTGGTTTTGGAGCACTGCATTGCAATCAGCACTGATATCTGATGAGAAAAAGTGTTGAACAACTGAGCCAAAAGTATCATCAGGTAAAAAGTCACATATTCTCCTCCTCATCCTTTGCAGCACTTTTTTACTCAGAAAGCAGCAAAAGCCTCTTGGGTCCCACAACTTTGACAACCACAGTAGCTGTTGCTGAGAGGGAAACGTTCCATTGTCTTCACCAGTATGACCAGTTTATGATCAGCCTCGTCGTCTCTGTGAATGAGCGAAGTGTTTGATTGTCCTGTATAGCGGTCCAAAACCAAAGAGAATGTGGTCAGTAACTTCCTGCAGTGAGAACAGTAACAGCGTATATCCGATATCAGGTCATAGGGCTCTGAATTTAGTCACCAAGTGTCTGCTCGTCACATTGCGGGGTGAATCCTCCACCCTTCAGCAGAACCGTTAGAGCTGACTGGATACAGGATGACTGGAGCGTTTGCGTTCTGATCCAGATGAAACACGTTCACTGTGACGTTGCTGCTTAGTGACGGAGTTCCAGAATCTGTGGCAACAACTTGGAACTGGAACGTTTTCAGAGAGTTTCAAAGTCAAAACTCTTTAGTGCTGAAATGTGTCCGTTGTCAGAATTGACATTAATGAAAGACATGAAGTCATTTTGATTCCCTCCTCTCATAATATGGTATGAAATTGCTGCATTGTCATTCAAATCAATGTCTGCTGCGCTCACAGAAAAAATAAAATTTCCTGGAATATTATTTTCTACCAGATAGAACTCTAAGGGGGTTTGGTCGAAATGTGGACTGTTGTCATTTACATCTGATATCTGAATATTTAGAGTTTTAACAGTTGATAAGGGAGGTTCTCCACAATCGGTGGCTTTTATTGTTATTTCATAATGTGACACCTCCTCTCGATCCAAAAATCCCTTCGTGATAAGTGAAAACATGTTCTCCTTATAGGAGGGCTTTAACTCAAAAGGCACGTCTGAGTTTATGCTTGTAATGATTTTTCCATTGATACCGGCGTCTTTATCCGCCACACTAAGTAGTGAAATAACCGTTCCCTGCTTTACATCTTCAAACACTGTATTTGACAGTGATGTCACTTCTATTTCCGGTGCATTGTCATTAACGTCCATTATCTTTATAATAACTCTACACTCGCCTGTCAATGGTAGTGTTGCTTTATCTGATGCCTCAACATCCAGTTTATAAACGTCATTTTCTTCATAGTCCACTACTCCTTTAACTCTTATGTCTCCGGTTAATTTGTCCAATTCAAAAATGTCATAGATTTTTCGCCTTAAGGTCTTTCCGAGGCTGTACTCAACTATGCCATTAGTTCCTTCATCAGAATCTGTTGCAATAATTTGAAATATTGAAGTTCCGACTGGAACATTTTCTTGTATTTCAATTGATAAATCTCCTGACTAAACGGACGGTTATCATTACTGTCAAGAACAACAATGGAAACATTCCGTGTCCCGATCTGGAGGTTTGCCTCCATCAACTGCTGGACCAGTAGTGTGTTTTTCCCGTTTTTTTCTCTGTCTAACGTTCTTCAGCACTAAAAACGGTATTTTATCCCATCGCTTTGACGGATATCTTTCAAAATGTCATTTGCTGTCAAAGTGTATGTACGAATAGAGTTAATTCCAGCATCGGGGTCACGAGCAGTGTGCAGTTGAAATCTCCTTCCTGGTAGTGTGTGCTCAGCTATTTCAAATCGTCTGTTCTTTTTCAGGGAAACTAGGAGAGTGATCATTTACATCAGTAATTTCTACAATTACGTAGTGTATTTCCAACGGGGTCTCAACAAGGATTTTAAGCTCCATTAGACATGCACCGCTGCCCTGACAGAGCTCCTCTCTGTCAATATGCTGGTGGACGTACAATGCCCCATTATCCTGGTTTACTTCAAAAATAGCGTCCTTACTTCCAGACACAACACGGAACCGTCGAGGAATCAAAGAGGTGATGTCAAGGCCAAGATCCTTTGCAACATTTCCAACAACAGTTCCTTCTTGTACCTCCTCTGGAATAGAGTATCTTATCTGAGCCAAAGCCTGTTTATCGACCAGCAGCAGTAGAGCCAAATAAAAAGCAAACCAGGAGCAGTCCTTTGTCCGAGTTTTTGTATCGATCCCCATCGTTATCCAGCAACACATACTCATACAGGAGTCGGTTACTTCGACAAACAGTTATTTATGTCCAACACGCTGAATATCGCATATTAACAAAATCCTAAGCTTGATTTCATCGGCTGGTGTGCTTGATCGGAACACCTTACTTGCTCTATTCAGCAGGAAACAAAGCCTTGGAAGGGGGGGACAAAGTCGTCTATGTTTTCCCGAGTAATAGTGACACCAAGAGGTAATTTTTAGAACAAACTTTTACTACTATTACATACCTCATATGCAACGTTTGAAGTGATGAATTATTTGGATGCAATGACACATACTAGAAGCTATCCGTTCACATTAAATCATATCAGTATTGTGTTTCTTTAACATAGCATAATATTTGACATGGTCTTCATTTCAGCACCATTGACAGCAAACGTGGATAGTATGTCGCCCAGCTTTTCCTTTAATATCAAAAGCAATGCCTACTGCCAAACAGCTCACAGAACACTGAACATATTTAGAGTTTCGTTAGAAAACACACGTCTCACTAGTGCCAAATACAGACTATTTTTTACTTTTAAGACTGTTTACTCTTTTTGGATTGACAACAGGAAATATTCGTTTTAAACCAGGACAGCTGGCATAATCTGGGAAAGACTGCCTCTTTAAAATGTATTAGTTATTTGATGTATTTCAAATTGATGTATCCATCATATTTGAGATGAACAAGGGCACAGACAGTAAAGTGGAGATCACAGAGTGACTGTTATGGACGGGGCTATTTGTCCACATTAAATATTTGCTGTACACACTTGCTTTACATCCCTTTCTATGTTTATCAAGCACTTTGTATGATAAAACAAGAAACAAAGAATATTAACTCAAACAAACTATTAGAAACAGTACAATAAAGAAACACACAAATGTTCACAGTTGGCGTCTTTTATAGGCTGCCAGCGTCTGTTTTATATTAGTATCATATGGAGTACGGAGTACACCGTTGCAAGAATTGTGAGCGCTTTTTAAAAAGCCGCGCTGGCGACTTTTTTCTGCAGCATAGGGTTGTTTATGATGTAAAAGTTCAACTTTTCTAAAAATAACGCCAAGCGTTTTTTTTTGACAGCCGACCGATGACAAGCGAAGCATTCAGACCTGTCGTTTGTTCAAAGCACAAACTAAAAAGAGTATGCTTTAAAAATTGCATAAAACTTTGTTTTTTAATGTCTTACCTCTCCAGATGTCCTCTCCTGTCAGGCAGCACTAGTGTATGGCATGGCTGCCCGGGACTATAGTATATCTATACTCATTCTTTGGGTCCTATAGCATGTACCGTTTGTATCCAGATGTACTGATGCTGTGACACAGTGTCCCATCATAATTAGTCTCTTGTAGATATTTAGAAGTATAGTCTGTGGTTTTGGAGCACTGCATTGCAATCACACGTGATAGATGATGAGGAAAAAAGTGTTGAAACTGAGCCCAAAGTTATCATCAGGTAAAAAGTCACATTATTCTCTCCTCATCCTGTGCAGCACTTTTAACATCAGAAGCAGCAAAGCCTCTTTGGGCTCTACAACTTTGACAACCACAGTAGCGTTGCTGAGAGGGAAACGTTCCCATGTCTTTCACCAGTATGACCAGTTTATGCTCAGCCTCGTCGTTCTGTGAATGAGCGAAGGTTCTGATTGTCTGTATAGCGGTCCAAACCAAAGAGACTGTGGTCAGTACTTCCTGCAGTGAGAACAGTAACCAGCGTTATATCCTATATCAGCGTCATAGGCTCTGACTTTAGTCACCAAGTGTCCTGCGTTAACATTGCGGGGAATCTCTCCACACCTTCAGCAGAACCGTTAGAGATGACGGATACAGGATGATGGAGCGTTGTCGTTCTGATCCAGAATGAACACGTTCACTGTGACGTTGCTGCTTAGTGACGGAGTGTCCATAATCTGTGGCAAACTTGGAACTGGAACGTTTTCAGAGTTTCAAAATCAAACCTTTTTAGTGCTGAAATGTGTCCGTTATCAGAATTGACATTAATGAAAGACATGAAGTCATTTTGATTCCCTCCTCTCATAATATGGTATGAAATTGCTGCATTGTCATTCAAATCAATGTCTGCTGCGCTCACAGAAAAAATTGAATTTCCTGGAATATTATTTTCTACCAGATAGAACTCTAAGGGGGTTTGGTCGAAATGTG
>NC_045742.1:17566514-17566684 GCF_008692095.1 Etheostoma spectabile
TCTGAATATTTAGAGTTTTAACAGTCGATAAGGGAGGTTCACCACAATCGGTGGCTTTAATTGTTATTTCATAATTTGACACCTCCTCTCGATCCAAAAATCCCTTCGTGATAAGTGAATACGTGTTCTCCTTATAAGAGGGCTTTAACTCAAATGGCACGTCTGAGGTT
>NC_045742.1:17566694-17566820 GCF_008692095.1 Etheostoma spectabile
TGATTTTTCCATTGACACCAGAGTCTTTATCCGTCACACTAAGTAGTGAAATAACTGTGCCAGTTTTTGAGTCTTCAGACACTGTATTTGACAGTGATGTCACTTCTATTTCCGGTGGATTATCAT
>NC_045742.1:17566847-17567183 GCF_008692095.1 Etheostoma spectabile
TTTATAATAACTCTACACTCACCTGTCAGTGGAGGTGTTCCTTTATCTGATGCCTCAATGTCAAGTTCAAATACGTCTTTTTCTTCATAGTCCACTACTCCATTAACTCTAATTTCTCCGGTTAATTTGTCCAAATCAAAAATATCATAAACTTTCCGCATCAATGTTTTTCCGAGACTGTACTCAACTTCCCCATTAGTGTCTTTATCGAGATCCGTTGCATTCATTCTAAATATTGAAGTGCCTATTGAAACGTTTTCTTCTATTTCAATTTGATAAATCTCCTGACTAAATGTCGGACGGTTATCATTACTGTCAAGAACAATAATGGAAACA
>NC_045742.1:17567193-17597283 GCF_008692095.1 Etheostoma spectabile
CCCTGATCTTGGAGGTTTACCTCCATCAACTGCTGTAACCAGTAGTGTGTGTTTGTCCGTTTGTTCTCTGTCTAACGATTTCTTCAGCACTAAAAACGGTATCTTACCCGCATCGCTTTGACGGATATTTACCTCAAAATGCTCATTTGCTGTCAAAGTGTATGTACGAATAGAGTTAATTCCAGCATCGGGGTCACGAGCAGTGTGCAGTTGAAATCTCCTTCCTGGTAGTGTGTGCTCAGCTATTTCAAAGTTCTGTTCTTTTTTCAGGGAAACTAGGAGAGTGATCATTACATCAGTAATTTCTACAATTAGTAGTGTATTTCCAACGGGGTCCAACAAGGATTTTAAGCTCCATTAGACATGCACCGCTGCCCTGACAGAGCTCCTCTCTGTCAATATGCTGGTGGACGTACAATGCCCCATTATCCTGGTTTACTTCAAAAATAGCGTCCTTACTTCCAGACACAACACGGAACCGTCGAGGAATCAAAGAGGTGATGTCAAGGCCAAGATCCTTTGCAACATTTCCAACAACAGTTCTTCTTGTACCTCCTCTGGATAGAGTATCTTATCTGGAGCCAAAGCCTGTTTATCGACCAGCAGCAGTAGAGCCAAATAAAAAGCAAACCAGGAGCAGTCCTTTGTCCGAGTTTTTGTATCGATCCCCATCGTTATCCAGCAACACATACTCATACAGGAGTCGGTTACTTCGACAAACAGTTATTTATGTCCAACACGCTGAATATCGCATATTAACAAAATCCTAAGCTTGATTTCATCGGCTGGTGTGCTTGATCGGAACACCTTACTTGCTCTATTCAGCAGGAAACAAAAGCCTTGGAAGGGGAGGGACAAAGTCGTTTATGTTTTCCCGATGTAATAGTGACACCAAGAGGTAATTTCTAAGAACAAACTTTACTACATATTACATACCTCATATGCAACGTTTGAAGTGATGAATTATCTTTGGATGCAATGCACATACTAGAAGGCTTATCCGTTCACATTAAATCATAGCATGTATTGTGTTTCTTTAACATAGCAATAATATTTGACATGGTCTTACATTTCAGCACCATTGACAGCAAACGTGGATAGTAGTCGCCCAGCTTTTCCCTTTAATATCAAAAGCAATGCATACTGCCAAACAGCTCCACAGAAACACTGCAACATATTTAGACGTTTCGTTAGAAAACACACGTCTCACATAGTGCCAAATACAGACTATTTTACTATTTTACAGAATATTTACTCTTTTTGGATTGACAACAGGAATATTTCCGTTTCTAAACCATGGACAGCTGCCATAATCATGGGAAAGACTGCCCTCTTTAAAATGTATTAGTTATTTGATGTATTTCAAATTGATTAGTATCCATCATAGTTTTGAGTACCTGAACAAGAGGCACAGACAGTAAGAGTGGAGATCACAGAGTGACTGTTATGGACGGGGCTATTTTGCCACATTAAATATTTTGCTGTACACACTTGCTTTACATCCCTTTCTATGTTATCAAGCACTTTGTATGATAAACAAGAAACAAAGAATATTAACTCAAACAAACCTATTAGAAACAGTACAATAAAGAAACACACATATGTTCACAGTTGGCGTCTTTTATAGGCTGCCAGCGTCTGTTTTATATTAGTATCATATGGAGTACGGAGTACACCGTTGCAAGAAATTCGTGAGCGCTTTTTAAAAAGCCGCTGGCGACTTTTTTCTGCAGCATAGGGTGTCTTTATGATGTAAAAAGTTCAACTTTTCTAAAAATAACGCCAAGCGTTTTTTTTTGACAGCCGACCGATGACAAGCGAAGCATTCAGACCTGTCGTTTGTTCAAAGCACAAACTAAAAAGAGTATGCTTTAAAACATTGCATAAAACTTTGTTTTTAATGTCTTACCTCTCCAGATGTCCCTCTCCTGTCAGGCAGCACTAGTGTATTGGCATGGCTGCCCGGGACTATAGTAGATCCTATACTCATTCTGGGTCCTACTAGCATGTACCGTTTGTCTCCAGATCTGTACTGGATGCTGTGACACAGTGTCCCATCATAATTAGTCTCTTGTAGATATTTAGAAGTATAGTCTGTGGTTTTGGAGCACTGCATTGCAATCAGCACGATGATACTGATGAGAAAAAGTGTTGAAACTGAGCCCAAAGTTATCATCAGGTAAAAAGTCACATTATTCTCCTCCTCATCCTTTGCAGCACTTTTAACATCAGAAGCAGCAAAAGCCTCTTTGGGCTCCCAACTTTGACAACCACAGTAGCTGTTGCTGAGAGGGAAACGTTCCCATTGTCTTTCACCAGTATGACCAGTTTATGCTCAGCCTCGTCTGTCTCTGTGAATGAGCGAAGTGTTCTGATCTGTCCTGTATAGCGGTCCAAACCAAGAGACTGTGGTCAGTAACTTCCTGCAGTGAGAACAGTAACCAGCCGTTATATCCTATATCAGCGTCATAGGCTCTGACTTTAGTCACCAAGTGTCCTGCGTTCACATTGCGGGGAATCTCCTCCACACCTTCAGCAGAACCGTTAGAGCTGACTGGATACAGGATGACTGGAGCGTTGTCGTTCTGATCCAGAATGAACACGTTCACTGTGACGTTGCTGCTTAGTGACGGAGTTCCAGAATCTGTGGCAACAACTTGGAACTGGAACGTTTTCAAATGTTTCAAAGTCGAAACCTTTTAAGTGCTGAAATGGTGCCATCGGCTTCATTTATATTCAAAAAGGAAGTTACAGTAGGCCCTGGAATCTTCCGGTGAGTGAATATGTGACTTTCGCATTTTCGCCTCCATCAGCATCTCCCGCGCTCACTGAAAATATTGAAATTCCAGCCTTGTTGTTTTCAGGCACATAAAAAGTATATGGGCTTTCAGTGAACACAGGACTATTGTCATTAACATCTAGCACATCTACCTGTATTACCTTCGTAGATGACTGGGCGGGGCTCCCTAAATCCTTAGCCGTTATTGTAATATTATATATATGCATGGTTTCCTTATCTAGATAGTCCTTCGTGACCAAAGAGTATGACTGTCCGTCCGGGGATGGTTTTAACTCAAAAGGTAATTGGCCAGGCACACTGCAGACCACCTGTCCAGTTCACACCTGAGTCAAGGTCCGTCACATCCATCAACGCCACCACTGTGCCAGGAGGTGCGTCCTCTGGAATGCGACTTGATAGTGATGTGATGTCTATGTCGGGTTTATTATCGTTCACGTCTTCCACTTTAACAACCACGTTGCAGTGTGTGGAGAGAGACACAGCACCTTTGTCCGCAGCCAGTACCTTAATTTCATAGACTTGCTTTTCCTCGTAATCAAGGCCCCCTTTTACTGTCAGTGTGCCGGTGTTGTTATTTAAATCAAATGGTTCAGATGAGAGTCTTCTAAGTTTACTCCGTAAAGAATATTCAATCAAACTGTTCATCCCCTCATCTGAGTCAGATGCATTTACTGTCAGCAGAAATGTCCCTGCAGGTGCGTTTTCCTTTATTGTTACTGTGTATTTCGGTTTATCACACACTGGTGAGTTGTCATTTACATCAGACACAATGACAGTGATATTAATAGTAGAAGATTTTGAAGGTTTACCTCCATCATTAGCTGTTAAGAGTAACCAGTGTTGAGTGGTGTGTTCTCTATCCAAAGGGCGTTGTAAGATGAGAAATGGAACCTTTCCATCCTCCCCAAATTCTTCTGTTTCCAGGCGAAAATACTGGTTATGGTTGAGCTTATATGATTGTAAGGAATTCAAACCAACATCCAAGTCGTGTGCTCCTTCCATTTGAAATCGAGAACCAACTGTGGCGGACTCTAGCACCTCTAATGTGATGCTTTCTTCTGGAAATCTCGGAGAATTGTCGTTTACATCGAGTATTTCAATTATGATTTGGTGCATTTCGAGAGGATTTTCAACAACTGCTTTTAGATTTGTGATGCATGGAGCAGTTTTTACACACAGCTCCTCCCTGTCTATTCTCTCGTTGACCAACAAAACTCCATCTCTCGGATTTACCTTAAACAAATCCTGCTTTGTTCCTGAAACGACACGAAGATTCCTATCCGTCATTCTTCCAATATCTAATCCAAGGTCTTTGGCCACATTTCCAACTGCCGTTCCTAATTTGACTTCTTCCTGAATTGAATATCGTATCTGAGCAGAGATTCCTTTCAAATTAGTCACAATCAGCAGGGCCAGACAAAAAGAAATCCACACATCCAGCCATTGTCCTTTGATGTCCGTTATCTTCATTTCTGTAAAGAAAAAAAACGATCTTAAATCTGTCAACAAAAGTTTTAGTATTCTCTCATGGATGATAAACAATAAAAGGCTGCGGGAACTACCATTCTGAATCAAGGCTGTTAAGTCCGCTCTTTCAACCCGTCTCTTTGGGTCGTTACTAAATGCGCATATAAAAAAGATCCCCCTCACACACAGACACAGTGGTGATACATTTATAGGGTAACAGCACCACCCATTGTCACGTTCACTCTGGTGCGATGACTAAAAGGTTTCTTCCAGTTTAGCCTACAGTGCGTGTGTGGCTTTGCTGAATTTCCTCCCCCACAACTCCATTTAGACAGTATGCAATTACGAGTTGAAGTTATGAAAAAAGTAATTAAAAAAAAAACTGTGTTTAAGGCTGCATTGGTTCCGAAACGTCTGTAATATTATTACAATTATGTTAATTTCTTGTTTTCTTTTCGTTACACGTTGTAGTGCAATGTTCGTTTCCCACAATTAGCCCGTCAATATGGAATGTTGTCACAGTAGATATGCAACCATTATTTATTAAGAAATTAATTACTAAGTTGATTTTTTTTTTTTTTACAGATTTTTCAGGGAATACTATTGGAAACTAAACTGTCAAAATGAAAGTGAACAATTAGAAAATGAATGCACGGGAGCAGGTTTATTGTTTAGATATGTTCTTCTTCTTGAAAGGTATTGTTAACATTTGTAATATAGAACGTTATTTATTCTCTATCGTGGTGGTTCTTATGTAGTAAGCTGTCACATTCACATTCTCCTCTGTGTGGTCTACTTAGCACATCCCCACACTATTTCTTCTGTTGAAGAGGTGAGCAGTGACATCTCATGGATTAAACTTGCAAATGCAGCTGTGATGAACCCATTCTTCTGCTGTACATGGTGGTTCACATGCAGTAGTGCCGTGTGCGCCATGCTGCTGCAGGGTAATATCCCGAATAAATCATGATATATAATATCAATCTCACTACTAGCAGCTAGGAAACAAAGTGACCTACAGAGTAAAACCAAAATCTCCGTACACATGCTACAGTTACGTGTGTCTTCCGAAATTAGGCCAAACGTATACGTGCGCGTGCACGAGCGCTGCCGCATTGTGCAACACCTACTCCCCATTTTTCCTTATGCTGCATCAATGCTACCAGACTGTTTCAGAGCATCTCATTTCCTATTATTATCAGCCCTTGTTAAACAGAGGTAGCGATACTATTTGACAGAGGATGCTCAGATAATGTCTGCATGCTGCGGATGAAGTGGAGGGGGTCATGTAAGAATATTAAATTACAGGCGGCTTCAGAGCTCACTGCGACCTCCAGTGAACAGACAGCACGTTACCATGGCAACGCAGCTCCACTGTCCATGGTGCTGAAAGCAAGCAGTGCGCAGGAAGGAAGGAAGTAGAGGGGGAGGGATGCAGGAGCACTGAATGCTGCAGACAAAGAAAGTGAGCTGTATCCACTGATAACATTTGTAATGAAGGTGGAAATACTTGTGAAAGAAACACATAATGTATTACTCTTAAAATCCCATTTTCCCCTCCAGTATAACTAAAATGATGCATAGAAAATGAGACCCCTGATAAAAATACATGTGGTGGGATGTATGATGCACATGTGATAACCTACTAGTGCCAGCTGGTGGTTGTTCTAGTTCTTTGTTCCACATTGGTGCGTTGTTTTGCATCAGTGTGCTAGTCTGCCAGTGGACCAGGGCAGCAGACAACAGTCAGTGTGACAGTCTCCTCTCACTGTCAAGTGGTGAAATTGAAAAATGTTTCTAATTTTAAGCTTTTTCCTATTTTACTTTGCTCCAAACAAACACAATTGTATCAAAACAATCCCATATAAAACTTTTACTTTTCATTTTAAAATACATTACAAAGACACACACACACATACACAAACACACATATCTGAAATGCTAAAATCTGCTACTGAAATGTTGAAGGATATTAAATCAATTTAGCCCATCATGTGGGCCTGAATTTAACCTCTCCTGCTCACACATGATGTCATCTCTCTGGGGAGATGAGGTCATGTGTGCACACAGACACAGAGACAGACACTCTCATTCCACCCTCATAAAAAATGCTGCTAACATACATTATCTGCAAAAAAAAGTGTTAATATGTAATCTAATCCTTACAATTACATTGTAATAATATGTCTCCATACGTTAACTACACACATTCAGCTATTGAACTTGTAGCCTTAAGCATTATCCGGTAAACCATATTTAGAGCTTCAGTTGAGACATAATGGGGTTCCTTCTTTTCCTCTAAATGTTATGTGTTTCTTTGTAGGATCAAGATGACCATGATGTTCTCACAGATTGTGGCTGTGCTGACTGGAATCAGTAATGACAATCCAGAAGGGGCACTTAGTTTAGCTGGAGCCAGTTTCCACTGCCATCGTACATTCCAGAGGTATTGTCATGGATATCATCAAGTTCCTGACACCTCATGTTTTGACATACAAATTGTGCTCTTGAATTATTTTAAATGTTTTAGAAATGCCTTCATTCAATTAAAGAATGATGCTTGTATTAGAAACAAAAAGCCTAAACTGGACTAGAACCGTTGACCTTCAAATAGTGATCAGCAAGCCTTAGTGACTCTCAATTGGTTGAAAAATGGATATTGATGGATATAAAATAAGAATAAGTAATATATGAATACGTAATTCCTTTTACCAAAAGTGAAGCTATGGAAAGAGAGTATTGCCTCCTGTATTAGCATTTTAAACCGAAAAGCTGGACTTTTTATAGGATACAAACAGTCCTTAAATGTTCAAAGGATGTGTTCTGCTGCACATAAACAAGGACGAACAGGCAAAACATGTTTTGCTAAAGACAGTGGCATGAGCTCTTTTTAATAGTTTAAGGCTTTTGAGGTGACAGTCTTCTAATCATCACTTCCTTACATGCCTGAAAGTGAATCAGAGAAATGAAAACATATTAGAATCTGTATTACATTATCGTGTATCAGGTAACTTTTTTTTAGAAAAGTCAAGGGTTCGTTTGATGTTAAACAACATGCATACAAAGCACAATATTTATGTGAATTACTAGTTATTATTTTTTGGGAGGACAGTGTTCTTCTTCAACAAAAGCACATACAGAATTTTCAGCCTAAGTGTGGTTTGGTGAGAATTGATTATTTTACTAATATATTTATAGAAAGTGAAGATAATAACAGTCTAATTATGCAGAATTTGATATTAAGTTATGAGTTACCTTGCAGATGCTTTGTCATTATCATACTGCACTTTGAATCCATAGTAATGAGATGGCATAGACCAGTAATTCATGTACTTTTGGTACAATTCTGTATCATCACTACACTGTATTTCATACTTTCCTGTTTGTCTTTATTATTCATTTCTCACAAACCTTAAATAAGAAAAAAAGGTTCCTTTAAATCTGGTGGGAACCCTTAGTTGTACTTATCAGAAAAGTTGTTGTGTGTAATGCGCCAGAATTACAGTAAGTCTTCTTAATGAGTTGATAATGCAAGCTTGCAGTACAGCTGTCCCTTAATTGAATCACTATGTGGCATTATCATTAAGTAAAGTAGATCTTTAACTTACTAACAGTGTCATCACAAAAGTAGTTGACTTGATCTTTGATAATATACAGCAGGGTGTCAATACTAACATTCTAGTGTTTTAGTGTAGATTTATTAAATCTGCTTTATAAACTAAAACAAAACTTCCATTTCAATAATGGAGCAGACCCAAAGAATTGTTATGCTTTTTAATGCAAAACTCAAGAGATTTAGAAGTTCACCATTTAGTTTGCTGTTCTATTTTGTTGTGTATTTAATAAATCAAAAACGACCAAACCGTAGCATACAATAAACTCACATTACACAAGTTACTACATGTTGCACCATAAAAGTACCACTGAACCACAAAAAGCACTTATTGTATATGTTTGCCTGTAAAACATTACAACTTTATACAAGTAATGCAATCTGAACTGTGCTAAAGAGTTGTGTGACAACATGATGTATTTTAGTGTTGCACATAGTTGGCACATACAAAGTTCACTATTGGTATTGAAAAAGAAAATCATATTTATAGATTCAGATGTATATATGTCAGTCATACCTATATTACTATTTATGTTATATATGCATATACATACAGTAGTCAGTAATACACATGAGCAGTATTCAGGATTTCACTATTGTAAAGTAAACATTAAGTCATGATGAACGTGAATTTTTAACTTGTAACACAATCTCAGAAGACATTGGAATTAAGGAACAGCCATAGTTTGTGAAAGTTAAAAAAAGTGAAACAGTAGTCATAAAGAGATAGTCATCCAACCATTCTCAAGAACTCACTTTGTTCACTATGATTAATCCCCTAGACTCCTATTCTCCAGTAATGTCCACGTGGGCATTGTATTCAAGCACATTGTTAATTTATATTGAAGCTGAGAGTACACCTAACTTTCTGAATCCATAGAAACAAGTGATACTGTTGTACTTCTTCATTGTGGTCATTAAAACTGAATCTTCCAAATTTTTTAAAAAATAAAACAGTAAGGTATAACTACAGCAAATGGATTTCTCAATATTATAAAATATCTAAAGCTATTAAAGTAATTTGATTATCCCATGCAGAAACAACTGAAAGGCAGATACATAATGGCTGAAGGCCTCACTCTCATCTATTTAATATACTGGTTTCCTTAACTTAATCTCTCAGCACACTCATTCATATTTTTAAGCCTAACTCACATTTAAAGCACAAAGTCAAGTACAAAACATAAAATGACTAAAAGCTACCACACTTATAAATACTGATTCCCTTTTGTTTACATACTTTTAAATTCTAGTTAGGTGCTTTTTTGACATTTAGTTAATTGTGCTGTGTTACTTCTTAGTTAAGTTGTTATACATTAATGCTGTAATGGAGCAAGACAAAGCACAGAGGTTACAAATGTAATATCCAACATGTTCATTTTTAGAGAGAGAAAACAGTCTCTTAAAGGCATTTGAACATGTCCATGTCCACTCTTAATAGTCCTTGTTGATGCTTCTTTAAAAATCCGCAGGTGCAATTTTTCGTACAGCCTTTGTCTTTGCGAGTGTCTCCTCTTGAACTTTTTTGTATGAAAGTCTTGTAGTGTGGTTACAGCCATGCACCCATATCATGCATATTGAATGGACATAGAGGCATTGTTGATTGGCTTGTCATGTGCTTAAAGAAAGAGAGGGGGAGGGTTGTGTTCATAATTAGCCACAATGGTCCACTAGTTGTTTTAGCTTGACAACTACACATTGTGAGGAAACACAGATCCGACTGAACAGGATGGATGTGGGGGGTGGGGGATATGGGTAGGTGGTTTTTCCGTTCCTCTGTGAAGCTCTGCTTTCAGGGTCAATCCAGTACGCAGCTGGAGATGTGTTATGTCGAACCGCTGCTGCTGCTGGTGGAACCCTGCAAATGAGAGAAGAGAATTATATACAGTACATCTAGAAATGAACCACAGTACGGACAGCCTTGTGACTGTCCAAACTGACATATCTGTCATTCAGACAGGGGCTTCAGGCAGAAGACAGAGTGGGTGGACGGGTTGGGCAGATCCTTGAACATGTAGTGGTGAGGTGTGGGTCTATCAATGAATACCATGCTCCGAAATTATGTGAAGGGAGTGGTTGCTAGGTAACTGGCTGACTGGTTTCACTTTGCGCCTCTCCTGCACAAAGAATTAGGTCACAATTCACACGACAGCAGACAGCAGAAATTCAATGTGTCATTCATTGTCATCATACAACAACAGCACAGTTCAATTCCACATATAAACATTCAAAATTAGGATATACTTATAATCTATTAGAGGTGGGTCAGCAGGGGATGAACACAAATGAATCTTCACATGCACAGGATCCTTTTGAGAACATAGTGATTCAATTAAAGTTAATTAAAAAGTGAAAAAAGCTAAGTCAGCAAATGCCAACATTTGTTAGTTGAAGTAAAAAGGTGAAGTAAAAGAGTTTTTAGATCTGTGATCAATGACCTTTAGGCAGAGCAGCATGTTGATGTTATCCTTTTGTGTTTATAAGTAATGCTCTATGAGCCAAGGATGCAGGTGTGTGCAGGGACTGGCTATACTTGACCCTCACTTTGTTTTACCAAAATTGATGAGTAGGACAGGAATATTTTTTCAATACTAAGTTATTTGGACCTAAACTATTTTGGACCTAAACGGCTGCAAAACTGACCACGGTGAGTGTCAAACTCAGTATACAGTAATATAATTATGTCTTTGTCCCCTGAGGTCAATAATGATCATATTTTTAGGCTCTGTCAAACTGTATAAAAAACTTTGAGAAGGGACGTGATTCTGAAGTACTGATAGAAGTAGTGTTAATTATTTTGGTAGTTAGATTGCATATACAAACGTTAGTGGGATTTAGTGATGAGGCTGTAAAATGAATAACGGATACCAAAATGTTGGCATGCACAGTTAACATGGGAGATTAAACCAGTTGCATGTGATGTCAACTGAGTGACCATTTGCAATTAAAAAAATCTCCATCTTCAAGATAAACTAAAAACTATAAAAAGTTTAAAAAAACATCCACTGAAAACAAAACAAACACTAAAAAAAACATTCAAACACTATGTTCTGTAACATCATTCATAAAAGGGCATCTGGCGTGAGACTCCTGCATACCTCCAGCTGCAGAGTGGACTTTCCTCATTTAGGGTACTTTAGAGTGGGGAGAAAAACAAAACAAGCAATTTAATGATCAGGTCATTGCAAGCACAAAAAATAATTTTTGTATGTATCCAATGACCAAAGAGGTGGTGCCGACGCACAATGAATGACATGTTAGCTTTAAGAAATACCACAGACTATGCATGGTTTGGTTTGTGACCCTTTATAACAGATATTGTGGCTTGTTACACTCTGTTCTATTAAAGTGAACAGTTTTACATTTAGCTGTATCATTGATTGTTCTTATAGCAGAATACTTACCATCAGCTAGATAGATAGATAGATAGATAGATAGATAGATAGATAGATCACATTGAAAAATTAAATGACACTGACACTGGAAAAAAGGCACTTTAAATATTATTACATAGGATTCAGCACTTTCATTACATATACAGTATTTGAAGACAAATAGCGGGTCATGCATGACAGTAACCAGATTATTAGATCAAAGAATCCTTACTCACAGACTTTCACTGTTTGAAAAATAGTAATAGTGTTAAGCTAGCTCTTTGTATATAACATTTATGTCCTTCTTTAGACTTGACTGTGGTTTTATTTGTTGTGAATACATTTCACTGACGCATCGTCACAAACCAAAGTCACACAGAAATTATTGTGAAGCAGATACAGTTGAAAAGCCTTTTTGAGCAAATGCTGCACTGTAAAATTAACAGCTGCAGGATATGTTATGAAGCCGAAGTGTGACCGCATGTAACCATTTGTTTTGCTATCTAATTGAATGATAAATGTAGTATATTATTTCTACTTCTTGTGATGGATGTTTAAACATCTTTAACAAAGGTTTGGTGTCTATCCTGGTATAATGTAAAATTTGTATTGGGAATCTTTTATGTTTATTATTAGTAAGTAGCCTACCTGTTGAATAATTTACATGTTTTACAGTAAATTTTTGCAATTATACAAGGAGATTGAGCAAAGACTGAGTTAAACGGTATTTGACTGCAATTCAATGGGTAAAGAAGTCTCAAATACACACGGAAATTTAAGCCACAGAGTATCCTTACACAGATAAAATCAGGGGTACAACAACAAATTATACATGATTATACTGTGCATCAAAGCTTTTATACTGATTTAGTGATTTTGTTGTTGTTTTGCTCACTGGCCTAACACACGAAATGCAGTCATTCATTGTTGAATTTGAAATTGAGATCCTCATGGAAGCGAGATATTTTTCACAAAAGTAAACCTAGGAATGAGGGTTTATTTAAAGTATGTCATCTGTACCTGCAGAGTGGAAGCTGCTGAGTCACTAGTGTCTGTCAGTCCTGTGCCTCTTGGTAAACTGGACACGATGTATCTGGAGCCCTTTGGCACAGGCTGTCTAACCACCAGCTTTCCTTTCCGGGTCTCTGCTAGGAACAGACTGTACCAGTAGGCATCGTTGGAGACCAGAGTGGAATCTGCGATGGTGGAGTTCCTCTCACTGATCACACTGTTCCTGCAGGGAGGAGCCGCTTTGCTGGGCTTGGGTTTCTGACACTTGAGCACGATGGTGACCAATATGGTGATCAGCAGGAGGAACGACACCGAGCCCAGACCGATGACCAGATACAGGTTTAGGTCTGAAAAGATGTCATATTCCAGAGGCACCTCAGTCATGTCAGAGTGGGCCTTAACGACAGTCTCCACTGTGGACAGCTTGATGGTGACTGTAGCAGAGAGAGCAGGCTCCCCGTTGTCCTTGGCAACAACAACCAGCCGCTGGTGGCGCGGGTCTCTGTAGCTGAACATCCTCATAGTCCGGATCTCTCCGTTGTACTGGTCCAGACTGAACAAGGTGGCGTCAGTCACCTGGAGGAACTGGTAGGTAATCCGAGAGTTGTGCACCGAGTCGGTGTCTAAGGCTATCACCTTGGCAACCAGAGAGCCTTTATCGGTGGATCTGGGGATCTTTTCCTCCACCACCGAGCCGTGCGCGCGCCACGGAGAAACAATAACAGGAGCGTTGTCGTTCTGGTCCACAATGAGGATGTGGACCGTCACGTTACTGCTGAGTGGAGGAGAGCCAGAGTCTCTGGCCTCGATGTGGAAAAGAAACTCCTTCTCGATCTCATAGTCAAAGGTTTTTAGTGCGTAAAGATTACCGTTCTCTGGATTGATGGAGAACAGCATGGACATGGAGGTGTTGGCTATCTCCTTCTCTAGGATGAAATAAACTAGATACTGGTTTTCATGGAGGTCAGGGTCAAACGCAGTGAGGGAACTGAGCAAGGCCCCAGGTGCGTTATTCTCCATTACACGTATAGTATAAAATGACTGAGGGAACTGTGGGACATTGTCATTCACATCCAGCAGCTCTAACGTCATAGTTTCATTATCAGATAAAGGAGGAGAACCTCTGTCTGTCACGGTGAACGTGATGTCATATTCTGGAACCTTCTCACGGTCTAATGGCTCTGACACCACTAATTCATAATAGTTATCAGAGGACTCCCTCAGTTTGAAAGGCATGTTATCTGGAATATGGAGATCAACCACTCCATTATCACCTGAGTCTTTATCGCTGACACTAACTACTGCTATCACTGTGTCTATCGGTTCATTTTCTTTTATTGGACTTTGAAATGATTTGATGGATATTTCTGGGTGGTTGTCATTCATATCTGTCACCTGTATTGTCAGTTTACACTGTCCAGAAAGGGAGTTAGGCCCTTATCACTAGCAATAACCTCCATTTCATAAAGCTTTAAATCTTCATAATTTATCATCTCTTTCACTCTGATTTCACCATTTTCTGGATTCAAGTTAAACATCTGTTGCGTTCTCTCTGATGTATATAAACTATATGAATAAACAATGTCGGAATTTGAGCCTTCATCTAAATCAGTGGCGTTTAGTTTTACTACTAGACTGCCTATCGGGGAGTTTTCCATTACATCTACGATATATATGTCTTTGTCAAATGAAGGGGTGTTGTCGTTCACATCAAGCACGCGAACAATGATGCTGGCTGTACCTGTGCGCGTGGGCACTCCACCGTCCACAGCAGTGAGTATTAGATTATGAACAGCCTGCTGCTCTCTATCTAAAGCTTTTTTCAGAATCAAGTCAGCAAACTTTGTCCCATCTCGCCCAGTCTGAATTTCAATGGAGAAATGTTCACTTGTGCTCAGATAGTAATTTTTCACAGAATTCGTTCCAACATCTGGATCTGCAGCATTATTCAATGAGAATCTCTCTCCAACGGGGCTTGATTCAGAGATGTCCAGGTGCATCGTCCCCCGTCGAAAATGAGGAGCGTTGTCGTTAATATCCGTGATTTCCACCTCGATATTAAACATTCGTATTGGATTTTCAATTGTAGCGTCTAATTTCAGAAAGCACGTCTTCAAGGGCATAACAACTCTCTGTCTATCCTTTCAAAGATAAACAGCTCTCCTGTGTCTTTGTTGATATCGATGTATTTCTTATTGCCTACAACGTCTACGCGCATTTTCCTTCCCTTTAGCGTCTTCACATCTATTCCCAAATCAGTTGCTAAATTAGCAACGACAGAGCCTTCCTCCATTTCTTCGGGAACAGAATAATGGTTGACGGTAGATACTATGTTCAGGATGGCAGAAAGACAGAGAAATACGGAAACGTACCCGCTCCTGAACAACACTCGGATCTGATGCGCCATCGTGCAGATGTCGTGATAGCCTGAAACGTGGATAAACCGTCCTCTCGTTGAAAGAACAAACGAGACGAGGATCTCAAAAAATGAAACGCTTCTTTACGCTGAGACAGAGCGTGGCGTCCGTGTAATGCAATGTCGGACTGACCCTCCTCCAATAAACTATCGTGAGAACGATGACATCATCAGTGAGTGTATTTTCGTGGAGAGCAGCGACGAAATTAGTCTTATGTGAGCCTTTGCAAGTTTTTAAAACAAATCTTAAATCTTGTTTTGAACTAAAACAGTGTGAGTAGGTTTTTATCACAGTTTAACAAACTGACAATGAGTCTTTTGATAAAGTTTCGTTTCTGATTTCTATTTTTGTATTCCCTGGGTGGGTGGTAATCTTCTAAAAACTTTTAATGTAATTTCACATTCCGTTTTTTGTTAGCATAACTTAATACACGTGTTGTTTTAAAATTTTGTCAAAAGTGTTGACAGTGTTGGTAAAAGTATGCATATGTATCAGAGTATCATTTTTTGCTTCATGTTCTGCCACTTTTACGCACGGGTCTGTGCGTAAAACAATGCCAAACATGATGAATCCAAAGTGACCGTGTGTGTATCATCGACAGGTTGGTTGTCCGGGTGTCACACGTCTAGCCTTATTTCTCCTCCCAGTGTTTATGCAAAAATATCTAGGCTAAGATACAAATCTAAAAATTGAGGAAGTTTAAGGGAAAACTTTTTGAGAGTTTAGCAAGAAGATTAAAAAATTTTCGTGGCAAAATTTTTTTCCCTTATTGCATGTCTTTTTCACTAACTTAAAAAATAAATAGGGAAAAAATTTTAAAACCGGGGAAAGTCTGTTGGTTTTTTCAGGGGTTTAACAAAATTAACTGGTTAACACTTTAAAATATTTTTCAGGTAAACTGTTATATTTGGTCAGTTTGTGCCTTTGGAAAAAATTTTTGGGTTTGGAACGAAACCCCCATTTTTTTGGGGCCCTTGTAAAAAAACCCCGTGGTTTTTGGGGAACGGGGGAATTGTGGTTTTTCCCTATGATACACTTCCTCAGGGGGGCCCGTTTGCCGGGGGGTTTTGAATTAAAAAGGCCAATTTGGGGCCCAAAGGGAAACAAAAACCCCCCCAAATGACAGAAGGGTTTTTTTTAAATGATTTTCCGAGACCCAGTCAGTAAATCCAACGAAGTTCCCTGGGGCAAAATGGGGGAAAAAGGGGGCCCCCCCGTTTTTTAAAAAACCCGTTGGGGGGCCTTCCCGGGGAAACATCCCTTTCCGGCCCCCCTTTTTACTAGCCTGTTTTGGCCCAAAAAAACGAAAGGAAAAAATTTTCCACCGATGGGCTGGCCCCCTTTAACCCGGGTTTTTGGTATCTGGGATCTTTTTCCCCCCCCAATGGGGCCACAAAAAATAACCATTGGGTTTTTGGTCCCGGGGTTTGTACCGACGTTTGTATGGGGGGAAGCCAAGCTGGCCCAAAAAAAACCCTTTCTTCGCTTTTTTGGAAAAGTTCCGCTCTGGAGGGGGAAAAAATTGGGGGGGGGCCACTTTCCGGGGGTTTAAAAAGGGGTTTTATGGGGGTCAGGGCAAAACCGTGGGAAACTGGAACCCGGTCGACCCATTTCCAAAAAAATGAGGGAACGGGGGAAGTCATTCACACCACACTCTCCATTTTTCTTACAAAAAAGGGGAAAACCTTTTTTTTTGGTGATGTACGGAACCTTTCCGTTTGGGCCCACCCCCTTTTCCCCTTGTTTTAAAGGGGCTCCCTATTTTTAAACTTTTACTGGGGGGAGACAAACCCTTATCACCTGGGCTTGTCCTAACTAAATTGTGCCATGGGTTCATTTTCTTTTTTGGGAAATTTTTTTTGGGGTTTTTTCTGGGGTTTTTTCTTCCCCACCGAGCTTTCCCCAAAAGGGATTCCCCTTTTTCCACAATCCTTTTTTAAAAAACTAAATTTTCATTTTTTTTCCCCCCTTTTCCTTTTTCTGGATTAAAAAAACTTTCTTCCTTTTTTAATAAAAAATTTTTTTAAAAAAATTTCGGTTTAAAACAAAATGGGGGTTAGTTTCTCTAAAAATTATGGGGATTTTTCCCATTTCAGAAAATTTTTTTGGGGGGGGTTTCGTTCCTCCCCGAAAAATATGGTTTGTGGGGGGACTACCTTCCACCTTTAAAATTAATTAAAAGTTTCCTTTATTAAAGAAATCGTCAGAAAATTTTTCCCCCCTTTCCCCCTTTTCGGAAAATTTACCTTTTAAATTTTTAAAAATTTCTTCCAAACATGGGTTCGATTATTCAAAAATTCCCCCAACTGCAATGTCCGGGGGGCCCCCCCCTCAAACTGAGGTTTTTTTTTAAAAAATCGTGTTTCCCCCTTTTAAACTTTGTTTTTTAAATTGTCTTAAAAAAATGAGTTTTTCCAACCCAAAAAACCTCTATTTTTTCAAAAAAACCCCTCCTGTTTTTTTGAAGGGTTTATTTTTTATTGCCTAAAAATTACGTTTTTCTTTTTGGGGTTTCAGTTTACCCATCAATTTTAAAAATTAAAACGAAGGCCCTCCATTTTTTTCCAAATGGTTTTAACTATTGTGCAAAAGAAGGAATAAAAAGTCCCCCCGAACAAAACCGGTCATGCCCAATCGGCAGGTTGTGCCAAACGTGGTTAAACCCTCTCGTTAAGGGGAAAAAGAAAACCCAAAAAAAAAAAACCCTTTTAAGAAATTTCTCCGGGAGAATGTACTGAACCCCTTCCAAAAAACCTTGAACGAGAATCTAAATTTGTTTTCAAAAAAACCACAATGGTCTTTTGATTTTGGGTTTTTTTAAAAAAAAAATTAAAATCTTTTTAATAAACTGGGAAGGTTTTTCCGTTTAAAAACGAAAATTTTTTTAAAATTTTTGTCTGATTCAAAACCCGGGGGGGAAAATTTTTTTTTGGGAATTTTTTTTTTTTAGAAATTAAAACTTTTTTTTTTAAAAGTGGGAATTTGAAAAGGGAGGTAGGAAGGATCCTTTTTTCCCCCGTTTTTTAGCACGGGGGTTTTCTAAAAAAAACCAAAAAATATCCAAAGGACCGGGTTTTTTTTTAAAAGTTTTTTTTTTGAAAAAAAATTTTTTCCCCCTTTTTTTAAATTTTAGCAAAACCCCAAAAAAGGAGAAGGGAAAAAAGATTTTTTTTTGGGGGTTTGGGTTTGGGAAAACCCCCGGGGAATTGGTAGGCAATTACTTTTTCCCTTTGTACTTTTTTTTTAGGGAACCCAAAATTTTTTGGGAATAAAAAAAAAAAGCTGATAAAAAGGTGAGGGTTTTTTTTTGGGGTTTATTTAAAACAAAAGTTAAAATTTTTAAAAAAATTTTTCCCTAGGGTAAAAAACCCCCAATGGGGTCATGGGGAAACGGGCCCCGTTTCCGGGGGTTTGGGCCCGTGCTAACCGCTTCCTTGGGGTTTTCCTGGAACAATGTACCGTGGACTTTGGCCAAGGGGAACCCCATTTTTCCCCCCTTCCACTTTTCCTGCAGGGGGAAACCCCTTTGCTGGTTGGGTTTCTAACTGACACATTACCTTGCAGGGGGGAACCCCGGGGGAAAAACCCGAACGTTTGGTGAAAATTTTTTCCGAGGACCCAGAGCAAGGGGGCCTTAACCCCAAAATCCCGGGATTTAAGGGGGGCTTACGGGGAAGGGCTCCCCCGTTGCCCCTTGGAAAAACAGGCGGGGGGCCGGGGGGCCCGAACTAACCCCTGCCGGTCTTGTGTACTTCCAGTAAACGGGGGTTTACCGAGAAGGTGGGTTCTTTTTCCCGAGGTTTTAGGTTCCCCTTTGGCCCCAGGGTTTTGGGACGGGGCTTTCCCCCCGGGGGCCCCCCGGGAAAAAATACGACTGCCCGGGCCAAAATAGGGACCGTCCGTTCTGCAGGAGGGGACCAAGTTCGGGCTGAGGGGAAAAAAAACCCCCCTTTCCGATAAGAAATTTTTTATTAAGCCCGTTTTTGGTTGAAAAACCCGCGGAATGGAGGGGGGCACCCTTCTGGAGGAAAAATAATATTTTTCGGGGTCGGGGTCCGAGGAAAAGGGGAAAAGGGCCCCAGGCGTTACCCATTACATTATAAAAAAATTTACGAGGGAAGGGGGGTTGTCATTCCATCCACCCTAACTCAATTTTTTATAAAAAAGGAAAACCCCTCTTCTGCCGGTGAACGTGTGCATATTCTGAACCCCTTCCACGGTCAATGTTGACAAAACTATTCAAAATTTTATAAAGGGGACGCCCTCAGTTTAAAGGATTTACTGGAATATGGAATCAAAACCCCTCCATTTCACCGAGTCTTTTTCCTACACTACTACTGCATAGTGTCTAACTTATTTTTTTTATTGATTTGAAATGTTTATAATTTGGTTGGTTTTCTTCTTCTTTTACCCTTTTTAAGTACTGTCCAAAATATTTGGGCCCCTTTTCATAGCATAATTTCCCTTTCATCTAAATCCTCAAATTTTACAAACCTTTTCTTAATTTCACCCTTTGGGGGTTCAATTAAATTTTTTGGTTTTCTCTGAGTATAAACTATATGAAAAATCAAAATTTTTCCCCTATCAAATTTGGGTTAGGGAAAAAACACTTCCATGGAGTTTTCCCCTTTTTACCTTAAATTTTTTTAAAGAGGGTTTTCGTTCAACAGACAAAAAACCATGCCAAACCGGGGGTGTCCTCCACTCACGTCGTATTAATTTGAAAACCTCTGCTCCACAAACCTTTTTCCAAAAACAATCGGGGAAAATTGCCCCCCTCGCCGTCTGAATTTTTAAAAAAAATTTCATTTCTAGATGAATTTTCCGAATTGTTCCAACATCCGGGGTCCACTTTTAAAAGAATCTCTCCCTTTGGGGTTGTTTAGAATTCAAAATTGGGTCTTTGAAAATGGGGGCGTTTTCGTTATACCTTCACTTTAATTTAAAAATTTATGGATTTTTTATTTTATTATAAGCACCGGAGCTTTGGGGCAAAATTTTCCCCGTCAAACTTTCCAAATAAAATCCCGTTCTTTGTTATCGAATTTCTTATTTTCTACAAGACCCCATTTCCTCTTTCGTTTAACATCCATATTTTTACATTAGCGAAGACCTTCTTCATTCCTTGGGAAAACCCAATGTAAAAAAAATTTTTCCCAAAGACAAAAAATAAAGACCTAAAAACCGATTTTGTGCCATTGTTTAAGGCCTCGTTGCTTGTGTTGCAAAACCAATTTTTAAAAAAAAAATTTTTTTCCGAAAAGAATTTTTGGGGTTTAAATCCCCCTCCCAAATATTCTCGCAATGTTATTCCGGAGGATTTTTCTGCGCTAAAAAGGAAAGCTGCGTTTCTGGAGTGGAGTTTCTGCACCACGAATCTGTCCGGTTGTTTCAAGATCTGCCCTGATGACGGCGATTCACTGTCATGGCACTCATGTGCCTTTCTTTCATTTCGAAAACAGCACCACCTTTATATTTTGTGACTAACGTGAAGCAAATAAAAATGCATTGTATACATTTTATGTGGATTTAAAATTTCATTTTTGCCGATATTACTGAAAACAATTATCAACTGTTAAGATTGCTCTTACATGTCTAAAGTGAAAAAATTTCACTTAACTTGATACATGATGATGAAACAGTAACATAGGGTTATTTACCTGCAGTGGAAGCTGCTGAGTCACTATGCTGTCGTCCTTGCTCTGTGTAAACTGGACACGATGTATCTGGAGCCCTTTGGCACAGGCTGTCTAACCACCAGCTTTCCTTTTCCGGGTCTCTGCTAGGAACAGACTGTACCAGTTAGGCATCGTTGAGACCAGAGTGGAATCTGCGATGGTGGAGTTCCTCTCACTGATCACCACTGTTCCTGCAGGAGGAGGGCCGCTTTGCTGGGCTTGGGTTTCTGACACTTGAGCACGATGGTGACCAATATGGTGATCAGCAGGAGGAACGACACCGAGCCCAGACCGATGACCAATACAGGTTTAGGTCTGAAAAGATGTCATATTCAGAGCCCTCATCCTGTCAGAGTGGCCTTAACGACGTCCCACTGTGGACAGCTTGATGGTGTGACTGTAGCAAGAGAGAGCAGGCCCCCGTTGTCCTTGGCACAACAACCAGTCGCTGGTGGCGCGGGTCTCTGTAGCTGAACATCCCTCATAGTCCGGATCTCTCCGTTTACTGTCCAGACTGACAAGGGTGGCGTCAGTCCACCTGGAGAAACTGGTAGGTAATCCGGAGTTGTGCACCGAGTCGGTGTCTAAGGCTATCACCTTGGCAACCAGAGAGCCTTTATCGGTGGATCTGGGGATCTTTTCCTCCACCACCGAGCCGTGCGCGCGCCACGGAGAAACAATAACAGGACGTTTCGTTCTGGTCCACAATGATGATTGGACCGTCACGTTCTGCTGAGTGGAGAGAGCCAGAGTCTCTGGCCTCGAGTGAAAAGAAAACTCCTTCTCGTCTCATAGTCAAGGTTTTTAGTGAGTAAGATTACCGTTCTCTGATTGATGGAGAACAGCATGGACATGGAGGTGTTGGGCTATCTCCTTCTCTAGGATGAAATAAACTAGATACTGGTTTTCATGGAGGTCAGGGTCAAACGCAGTGAGGGAACTGACAAGGCCCCAGGTGCGTTATTCTCCATTACACGTATAGTATAAAATGATGAGGGAACTGTGGACATTGTCATTCACATCCAGCAGCTCTAACTTCATAGTTTCATTATCAGATAAGGAGGAGAACCTCTGTCTGTCACGGTGAACGTATGTCTATTCTGGAACCTTCTCCACGGTCTAATGCTCTGACACCACTAATTCATAATAGTTATCAGGACTCCCTCAGTGTGAAGGCATGTTATCTGGAATATGGAGATCAACCATCCATTATCACCTGAGTCTTATCACTGACACTAACTACTGCTATCACTGTGTCAACTCTATGTTTTCATTGACTGGACTCCGAAATGATTTAATGATAATTCTGGATGGTTGTCGTTCATGTCTTCAACCAAACCTTTAGAGTACATTGTCCTGATAACTATTGCTCCTTTATCATTAGCTAAACTTCCATATCGTACATCCTGAATCCCATAATTTAACATCCCTTCACTGAATTTCACCAGTGGAAGGATTCAAATTAAAGTTTCTTGCGTTTTCATCTGAAGTATATAAACGTAGAGTAATTCAAATCTGAATTTGACCCTTTATCTAAGTCTGTCGCATTGAGATGAACAACAAGACTTCCGATCGGAGAATTTTCCATTACAGTGATTTGGTAGCTCTCTTCTTTAAATGTAGGGGCGTTGTCATTTGTGTCTAAAACATGAACATTAATGCTGGCAGTACCAGAACGAGATGGCGTACCGCCATCTACAGCTGTAAGTATTAAATAATGAACAGCCTGCTGCTCTCGGTCCAATGTCTTTTTCAGGATTAAATCAGCAAATTTGGATCCATCTCTTCCAGTCTGAATTTCTATTGTGAAATAATCACTTTCGCTCAAATTGTATGTTTTCACAGAGTTTGAACCAACGTCTGGGTCAACTGCATTACTCACTGAAAAGCGCTCACCAGCCTGCGTAGCCTCTGAAATGTCTAAATCTATTGTGTCTCTTCGAAAATGAGGTGCGTTGTCATTTATGTCCATTATCTCTAATTCAATATAAAATATTCGTTTGGGGTTTTCTATTATTGCTTCCATTTTCAGATAACAGGATGTCTTGGCGGAACATAAGGACTCTCTGTCAATTCGTTCAACAATGTAAAGCTCCCCTGTTTCTTTGTTCACGTCCAGATATTTCCGATTGGCAATAATCTCTATCGCATTTTCCGTTCGACTAATGTTTCACATCTAGTCCCAAATCCCCAGCTAGATTTGCGACGACAGAGTCTTCTTCGAGTTCCTCGGGAACAGAATAGTGTGATACAGCCAACGGTGGAATTTAAGGTGGCAACAAAGAATAATTGTGCGACACATACCTTTTCCAATATTCAGAACAGACCAAGCCTTCCATTGTTACCCCAGATCTGTGTGTTTCTTCAACGTAGTCCAAATGATCCCGCACAACATTAGGACAACTTGAAGCTTTAGTCAAATTCCTAAAAGCAATCCGGTAGAGACACTGTGAGATCCTTCAGATCCAAATTCACTCAGCCACAGGACTGTCCATTCGCCGTTTCCTCCCTTCCTTTCTCTAAATTATGACTGCCAAGGCGACCGTGATGTCACAAGAGCATGGGACAGCGACGCTGCGTGCAGGAAGGTGTACCGCTCATCGGCATTTGTTACAAACATTTATATTACTGTTTGTGTACCACAAGTCAACCTCAAAATCATAACATATCTTTAACCCCGGGGAAGTTATTTTAATCGTCCGGTGCTGCTGACATGGATTAAGGTCAGTTAGAGTTTTCTTTTTTTTCTTTTTTAAACTTTTTTGTTTTGTCTTAAGTTAGTTGTTTGTCGATTTAACACGTTTAGAATCCATGTATGCTCTTCGGTCTAAGATAATTTTGCGTTTTTTGTTGGCTTGTTGCATTTAATCTTTCATTCCCTGGTGCAACCCCTGGGCACAAACTTGTAAAGATCAACAATAAGAAATTGTAACTTTTAAATGTTGAGGCAAAACACATCTGGGGGGTTCTCTCTGAGATAATATATTTATACAATACGGTTTCTATTACTATATACATTAAATCAGCAGATCAATTTTACTATTAAAATGAGAACGTTAATATCAGTTGTAAAAGGAGAATATACGCAAGTATGTCTTAAATTGATATTCAATTGTCCTAAGAAAATCTACTAAAAGTGTTTGCAAATTACTTATTCCTGAACTGGTATTAAAAGAGTGTCTATTACTAAAACAAATGGTTTATAAAAGCTGTACAGGTGTTGGATCAACAAACGACTCTCACCTGCAGGGTAGAAGCTGCTGAGTCACTAGTGTCTGTCAGTCCTGTGCCTCTTGGTAAACTGGACACGATGTATCTGGAGCCCTTTGGCACAGGCTGTCTAACCACCAGCTTTCCTTTCCGGGTCTCTGCTAGGAACAGACTGTACCAGTAGGCATCGTTGGAGACCAGAGTGGAATCTGCGATGGTGGAGTTCCTCTCACTGATCACACTGTTCCTGCAGGGAGGAGCCGCTTTGCTGGGCTTGGGTTTCTGACACTTGAGCACGATGGTGACCAATATGGTGATCAGCAGGAGGAACGACACCGAGCCCAGACCGATGACCAGATACAGGTTTAGGTCTGAAAAGATGTCATATTCCAGAGGCACCTCAGTCATGTCAGAGTGGGCCTTAACGACAGTCTCCACTGTGGACAGCTTGATGGTGACTGTAGCAGAGAGAGCAGGCTCCCCGTTGTCCTTGGCAACAACAACCAGTCGCTGGTGGCGCGGGTCTCTGTAGCTGAACATCCTCATAGTCCGGATCTCTCCGTTGTACTGGTCCAGACTGAACAAGGTGGCTCAGTCACCTGGAGGAAATGGTAGGTATCCGAGAGTTGGCCCGAGTCGGTGTCTAAGGCTATCCCTTGGCAACCAGAGCCTTTCTCGGTGGATCTGGATCTTTTCCTCCACCACCGAGCCGTGCGCGCGCCACGGAGAAACAATAACAGGAGCGTTGTCGTTCTGGTCCACAATGATGATGTGGACCGTCACGTTACTGCTGAGTGGAGGAGAGCCAGAGTCTCTGGCCTCGATGTGGAAAAGAAACTCCTTCTCGATCTCATAGTCAAAGGTTTTTAGTGCGTAAAGATTACCGTTCTCTGGATTGATGGAGAACAGCATGGACATGGAGGTGTTGGCTATCTCCTTCTCTAGGATGAAATAAACTAGATACTGGTTTTCATGGAGGTCAGGGTCAAACGCAGTGAGGGAACTGAGCAAGGCCCCAGGTGCGTTATTCTCCATTACACGTATAGTATAAAATGACTGAGGGAACTGTGGGACATTGTCATTCACATCCAGCAGCTCTAACGTCATAGTTTCATTATCAGATAAAGGAGGAGAACCTCTGTCTGTCACGGTGAACGTGATGTCATATTCTGGAACCTTCTCACGGTCTAATGGCTCTGACACCACTAATTCATAATAGTTATCAGAGGACTCCCTCAGTTTGAAAGGCATGTTATCTGGAATATGGAGATCAACCACTCCATTATCACCTGAGTCTTTATCACTGACACTAACTACTGCTATCACTGTGTCTAACTCTATGTTTTCATTGACTGGACTCCGAAATGATTTAATAGATAATTCTGGATGGTTGTCGTTCATGTCTTCAACCATAATCTTTACAGTACATTGTCCTGATAAACTATTGGCTCCTTTATCAGTAGCTATAACTTCCATATCATAAATCCTGAAATCCTCATAATTTAACAATCCCTTGACAGTAATTTCACCAGTGGAAGGATTCAAATTAAATGTTTCTTGCGTTTTCTCTGAAGTATATAAACTATATGAGTAGGTAATATCAGAATTTGACCCCTCATCTAAGTCTGTTGCATTGAGATGAACAACGAGGCTTCCAATGGGAGAATTTTCCATAATTTCTACAGTCAAACTGACTTTGTCAAAAGTAGGTGCATTGTCATTTGTGTCCAAAACACGAACAATACACTGGCAGTGCCAGATCGAGCAGGTGTGCCTCCATCTACAGCTGTCAGTATTAAATTATGAACAGCCTGCTGCTCCCGATCTAAAGCCTTTTTCAAGATCAAATCTGCCATCTTTGACCCCTCTCTGCCAGTCTGAACTTCAATAGTAAAATGTTCACTTTCACTCAGATGATATGTTTTCACTGAATTGCTTCCAACATCCGGATCAACAGCGTTGCTCAAAGAGAATCTCTCACCTTTCGGCGTTGCTTCAGATATATCTAAATGTATGGCGTCTCTTCGAAACTGTGGGGCGTTGTCGTTCATATCCAAAATCTCTACTTCCATATTAAATATTCGTACTGGGTTTTCTAGTGTTACCTCCAGTCTGAGATAGCAAGATGCTGATGACTTTGCAGGACAAATATTTTCCCTGTCAATCTTCTCAACAACATACAGTTCACCAGTCTCTTTGTTCACATCCAGATATTTCTTATTTGCAATGATGTCAAGACGCATCTTCCTCTGATTCAGTGTTTTAACATCCAGGCTGAGATCGGTAGCGAGGTTAGCGACCACTGATCCTTCTTTCATCTCCTCTGGTATTGAATAATGAGTCGCAGATGTCGAAATATTGTTAACGAAAGACAAAAGAATAAGAAGACCTAACAGCACGTACCTTTTGCAAGACTGCATTGTTACAAAGACCTCGTTGCTATGTGTTGGTTCACGGCAATTTAAACGATATAATTTAGGTTTCCAGTAAAATTGAATTTAGCTGTAAATCCCTTAATCCAAAACATATTCTCGCAATTTTATCCGGAGGATTTTTCTGCGCTAAAAAGGAAAGCGGCGTTTCTGGATGGAGTTTCAGCCCACGGATCGTCTGTTGTTTCAAGATCTGCCCTGCGACGGCGATTCACGCATGGCACTCATGTGACTTCTTTCAGTGAAACGCACACCTTTATTTGTGACTAATGTGAGCACATAAAATGCATTTCATAATTTTATCTGATTTTAATTTAATTTGGCTTATATTACTGAAAAGATCATCAGACGGTTAAGATTTGTACTCCTGAAATTTAAAATGTGAAATAAAACGTCACTTAATTAATACATATAAATAGAAACATGTGAACATTGGCATTTACCTGCAGAGTGGAAGCTGCTGAGTCACTAGTGTCTGTCAGTCCTGTGCCTCTTGGTAAACTGGACACGATGTATCTGGCCCTTTGGCACGGCTGTCTACCACCAGCTTTCCTTTCCGGGTCTCTGCTAGGAACAGACTGTACCAGTAGGCATCGTTGGAGACCAGAGTGGAATCTGCGATGGTGGAGTTCCCTCACTGATACACTGTTCCTGCAGGGAGGAGCCGCTTTGCTGGGCTTGGGTTTCTGACACTTGAGCACGATGGTGACCAATATGGTGTATCAGCGAGGAACGACCCGAGCCCAGACCGATGACCAGATACAGGTTTAGGTCTGAAAAGATGTCATATTCCAGAGGCACCTCAGTCATGTCAGAGTGGGCCTTAACGACAGTCTCCACTGTGGACAGCTTGATGGTGACTGTAGCAGAGAGAGCAGGCTCCCCGTTGTCCTTGGCAACAACAACCAGCCGCTGGTGGCGCGGGTCTCTGTAGCTGAACATCCTCATAGTCCGGATCTCTCCGTTGTACTGGTCCAGACTGAACAAGGTGGCGTCAGTCACCTGGAGGAACTGGTAGGTAATCCGAGAGTTGTGCACCGAGTCGGTGTCTAAGGCTATCACCTTGGCAACCAGAGAGCCTTTATCGGTGGATCTGGGGATCTTTTCCTCCACCACCGAGCCGTGCGCGCGCCACGGAGAAACAATAACAGGAGCGTTGTCGTTCTGGTCCACAATGATGATGTGGACCGTCACGTTACTGCTGAGTGGAGGAGAGCCAGAGTCTCTGGCCTCGATGTGGAAAAGAAACTCCTTCTCGATCTCATAGTCAAAGGTTTTTAGTGCGTAAAGATTACCGTTCTCTGGATTGATGGAGAACAGCATGGACATGGAGGTGTTGGCTATCTCCTTCTCTAGGATGAAATAAACTAGATACTGGTTTTCATGGAGGTCAGGGTCAAACGCAGTGAGGGAACTGAGCAAGGCCCCAGGTGCGTTATTCTCCATTACACGTATAGTATAAAAGGACTGAGGGAACTTTGGCGCGTTGTCATTGACATCTAATAGATGCACAGTGATTGTTTCGTTATCAGATAAAGACTGCGTGCCGGCATCTGAAACAATCAGTGTGATTTCATATTCAGGTACTGATTCACGGTCCAAGGGTTCAGACACTATAAGCTTGTAATGCAAGGGTCTATCTGATGATTTGTTTAGAATAAAGGGCATAGGCTTATTTATGGATAGGCTTACGTTACCATTATCTCCAGTGTCTCTGTCACTTATGCCTACTAGAGCAATGACACTTCCAACTGGGATGTTCTCTTCCACTGTATTTTTCACCGACTCTATGGTAATTTCCGGATAATTGTCATTCATATCCTCCACATGGACGACTACTTTACACTGCCCCAGCAAGGGATGCGTCCCTTTGTCTCTGGCCTCAATGTGCATCTCATACAATTTCATGTCTTCATAATCAACAGTACCCTTCACAGTTATCTCCCCTGTGTTAGGATTCAATGCAAATACGTCTTGTGTTTTTTCGGACGTGTACAGGGTAAATGAGTACACTATCTCTGAATTTGGACCCTCGTCGAGATCTGTAGCGTTAAGCTTCATCACCAAGGTCCCCATCGGGGAATTTTCTGTCATATTAATTGTGTAAGTCTGCTTGTCAAACCGAGGAGGATTATCGTTTGTATCTTGTACTCTAACATCAATATTAGCTGTGCCGGAGCGCACAGGGACCCCGCCGTCCACAGCAGTCAGTACTAAATTGTGAACAGCTTTCTCCTCTCTGTCTAAAGACTTAGTCAACACCAAATCTACATATTGAGTTCCATCACTGCCTGTCTGAATTTCGATGTTGAAATGTTCACTTACACTAAGTCTGTATGTTTTAATTGTATTCATCCCAACATCTGGATCCACTCCATTAGGAAGGGAGAATCTCTCTCCTGGTGTTGCCGATTCTGAAACGTCGAGCTCCACTCTGTCTCGTCGAAAATGTGGAGCGTTATCATTTATGTCCGTTATTCCAAGTTCAATGTTGAAGATACGTAAGGGACTTTCTATTATAACATCAAGCTTCAGAAAACAGGAGGTGGTTTTTGTCGGACAAAGATATTCCCTGTCCATTTTTTCCACAATATACAACTCTCCTGTCTTTTTATTGACATCTAGATATTTTTTGTTATGGAAAATGTCAAGTTTTACCTCTCGTTGTGCCAAACCTCCAGGCTCAAGTCCCAAATCCGCAGCAAGATTAGCTACAACAGAGCCCCTTTCCATCTCCTCCTCTATAGTGTACCGTGTCACAGACAAAGCGCGGGGCCATACTGCATACAAGACAAAAACAGTGGCCCAAAAATTCATAATTTCGTCTACAGGTAACAATACTCCAGATTCTAAAAACGTGTTGTTTTTGTTGGTTTTTGAAATCAGAAAAAAAACATCTTAGGATATGCCGTAGGGTCGTGTTGTTAATTCAAGCATATAAAGCACATCTTGCGGAAAGCAGTGTCCTAAACCCTTTGCAATGGGTGTGTCATGGCTACCAGATGGGAGATGCATTATGCTTTAGTGGTCAACAGTGACACCATGTGACAGAGACTGTACGTAACTTGGCTGTTAAAATCAGCTTTGTTGGCCAAGAATTGGCCAAAATATGCTCTAACAGGACTGTGACATGTAGCAGGATTTGTGGAAGGGCTACCCCTGTACTTTCTTACAAACAATAGCAGGTTCTGTTTGAAGGTATACTAAAACGGCACTGTATTTTACCATGGATTGCATAATACAGTGGGGCTCGAAAGTTTGGGGACCCCAGGTAAACATTTGTATTAATGTAAATAAAGAAGCCAAGAAAAGATGGAAAAATCTCCAAAAGGCATCAAATGAGAGATTAGACTTTTGTATGATATGTCACAAAAAGTTAGATTTTATTTCCATTATTTAAGATTTCATTGTAAGTGCATATTTGGTTTTCATGTGTGTGTCTTTGTACGTATGTAATGATGTGATGTAATTTTGATGCCTATCTTGGCCAGGTCTCCCTTGCAAAAGAGATTTTTAATCTCAATGGGTATTACCTGGTTAAATAAAGGATAAATAAAATAAATAAATAAAAAAAATTACACTTTCAAAATAACAGAAAACAAAAAAAAATATTGTCTGCAAAAGTTTGGGCATCCTGCAGAGTTTATAGCATGCACCGCCCCCTTTGGAAAGCTGAGATCTGACAGTGTCATGGATTGTTCTCAATCATCTTCTGGAAAGACCAAGTGATGTCGATCTTAAGGTTTTAAATGCCCAGACTCATCTGACCTTGCCCCAACAATCAGCACCATGGGTTCTTCTAAGCAGTTTTCTAGAAAACTGAAACTGAAAATAGTTGACGCTCACAAAGCAGGAGAAGGCTATAAGAAGATGGCAACGCGTTTTCAGATGCCAATATCCTCTGTTTGGAATGTAATTGAGAAATGGCAGTCATCAGGAATAGTGGAAGTTAAAGCAAGATCTGGAAGACCAAGAAAAATATCAAACAGAACAGCTCGCAAGATTGTGAGAAAAGCAAGTCAAAACCCACGATCCATCCAGAAAGACCTGGCAGACACTGGAGTTGTGGTACACAATTCCACTATAAA
>NC_045742.1:17597293-17597572 GCF_008692095.1 Etheostoma spectabile
CTTGTACAAATATGGTCTTCATGGAAGAGTCATCAGAAGAAAACCTCTTCTACGTCCCTACCCCAAAAAACTGTGTTTAAAGTTTGCAAATGAACATATAGACAAGCCTGATGCATTGTGGAAACAAGTTCTGCGGACCAATCAGGTTAAAATAGAAATCTTTGTCCAGAATGAGAAAAAGTATGTTTGTAGAAGAAAGGGCATATAATTTAATGAAAAGAACCTCTGTCAAGCATGGGGGTGGATCAATCATGCTTTGGGGTTGTATTGCAGCCAGTG
>NC_045742.1:17597582-17597683 GCF_008692095.1 Etheostoma spectabile
AACATTTCACAAGTAGAAGGAAAAATGGATTCATTAAAATTTCAGCCAATTTTGGATGCTAACTTGATGCCATCTATGAAAAAGCTGAAATTAAAGAGAGG
>NC_045742.1:17597693-17597807 GCF_008692095.1 Etheostoma spectabile
CAAATGGATAATGATCCTAAACACAAGTCAAAATTCATGGTGGATTACACAAAGAGGCGTAAACTGAAGGTGTTGCCATGACTTTTACATTCTCCTGACCTCAACATAATTGAA
>NC_045742.1:17597817-17597898 GCF_008692095.1 Etheostoma spectabile
TATGGATAGACCTTAAAAGAGCAGTGTGTGACAGTCAAAGAGCTGGAAGACTTTTGCAAGGAAGAATGGGCGAAGATACCT
>NC_045742.1:17597908-17599839 GCF_008692095.1 Etheostoma spectabile
AATTGAAAGACTCTTGGCTGGCTACAAGAAGTGTTTCCAAGTTGTGATACTTGCCAAAGGGGGCAGTACAAGGTATAAACTCTGCAGGGTAACCCAACTTTTGCAGATGCCATTCTGTTTTTTGTTGATTTGAAAGTGCAAATGATGGAAATAAAATCTAACTTTTCGTGACATATTATACAACTGTATAATGTATATGTCATTTGGTGCCTTTTGGAGATTTTCCCATCTTATATTGGCTTCTTTGTGCACATTAATACAAATTTTTGCCCGGGGTGCCCAGACTTTCGAGCCCCACTGTATGCTGCTATATGTCTGCAGCATTAGGCCTCCCCAAGAGGAGGTAAAACTCCTTGAGATGTGAGCAATCATAACAGAAATCAAGTTACAGCGTCAACTTCTCTGTGTATTTTCTACAACTATGTATACAGAGTGACTACTATTTAACTTGTCTCTTTCAGCTTTTTTACTCATGACTTAGTATTAGAAATGTAGAGCTGCTGCATATTCACAAGTGTCTTTTTGCCCTCAAACACAGAAACCCACTCACCACTCATCTTGTCGTAGCAAAACTAAAAGGGACACCTACAATATATTGTAATTCAATAACAACACAGTCTACAGAATCAAAACCTATATAGCAGTCTAAAAAAGTAAATATTATAAGCCTCCCAAATTATTTAATTATTGATTGGAGGGTTATCATATTAAATCCTGTATTGTAATGTGTTCCTGTTAAGTTCTTCCAAAGCCACTGCTGCAATGCAAAGATTTTTTTAAAGCTTTTTCTACTTGCATTGACCTGACTGCATTGCCTGCTCTGTGTTGTTTTCTTAAAACTGGGGTAGATATATAACAGTTTATGTAGCTATTTTACACTGTTTGATTGTATTTCTCTGGCGTGGATTTTTTCTGCTGCTGGGTGTGCACATTTATAAATATTTGAAAACGGGGAGCCACAGGAAATTTAAAATGGGCTAAATTGGCTTCTTTTATTCCAACTGGAGATAGCACTTCTTTGTTTTGACATTTACCATCTTTAACCACCTTGTAGCTATGTTGGCTACTAGAAGCAACAATGATGCACTATGGCCGTGCTTCACTGATGTTAGTACAGATAACTTGATCCAAATAAACGTAAAGTAACACTTTATAATAACCATCAATAATAGATGGTAAATTGATAGTTTATTAATGTTTAGTTAATTGTAATTTTACTGTTAGCAAACAGTCATTTGACTGTTAACAATTAAAGTTTACTACAATTTACTTATTAGTAGTGCTGTAAATTAACAGTTTATTGTTACGCACATTATATCCCTTATATATTATATTAGGTATCAGATAATGATGAATAATCTATAAACATTACATCATAGATAGATGGACCAGACATTCCTAACACTTTGTTAAGGGTTACTAGTTTTTACTAGTGGTTTGTAAATCGTCTATAAAAAGAGTCTGGATGGTTATTATAAATTTGCAACGATGACTATAATACCTTGTTAAATTGTTAACAAATTCTTTGTAAACCATCATAGTTATTCTAGTAATTACTAATTGGTTTTAAACTCTCAATAAGCAGTGTAAGTACATATATTTACAGTACTGTGCATAAATCTTAGGCCGGTGTAAAAAAAAAGGCTGTAAACTAAGAATGCTTTCAAAAATATAAATAATGATTCTTTATTTTTATCAATTTGCAAAATGCAAAGTGTGCAAACAAAAGCAAAATCTAAATCACATCACATGCTGTTGCAAAAAGTTGGGCAACGTTGAGGTTCGTAGATGCAGTAGTCGGCCAAGGAAACTTAGTGCAGCAGATGAAAAACATGTCAAGCTTATTTCCCTCTGAAATTGGAAGATGTCCAGCAGTGACCTCAGCTCAGAACTGACAGAAACCAGTGGGACCCAGGTACACCCATCTACTG
>NC_045742.1:17599849-17600005 GCF_008692095.1 Etheostoma spectabile
AGAGAAGTCTGGCCAGAAGTAGTCTTCATGGAAGAGTTGCAGCCCAAAAGCAACACCTCCAACATGGAAACAAGGCCAAGCAACTCAACTATGCACGAAAACATGGGAACTGGGGTGCAGAAAATGGCAACAGGTGCTCTGGACTGACGAGTCAAA
>NC_045742.1:17600015-17600707 GCF_008692095.1 Etheostoma spectabile
TTTGGCTGTAGCAGAAGGCAGTTTGTTTGCCAAAGGGCTGGAGAGCAGTACAATAATGCAGGCAACAGTAAAGCATGGTGGTGGTTCCTTGCACGTTTGGATAGTTCAATATTTGGTCAGGATTAATTGTGTCCTCAGTGCTGAGAAATACAGACAGATACTTATCCATCATGCAGTATCATCAGAGAGGCTATCTTCAGTGTGAAGAAGAACAAGGAGTTCTGGAAGTGATGTTATGGCCCCTACGGAGCCCTGATCTCAACATCTTCAAGATTTGTGGTTAGTTCTACAAGATGTTTGGAATAACCTACCCGCCGAGTTCCTTCAAACTGTGTGCAGGTGTACCTAGAGGAATTGATGCTGTCTTGAAGGCAAAGGCTGGTCAAACCAAATATTGAATTGATTTAGATTCCCCTTTTGTTCATTCACTGCCTTTTGTTTATTGATGAAAATAAACAACATCATACACATGATGTAACACACATACACACACACATATATAGTATAGACATATATATCTATATATCTATGTATATATATGTCCACTACCGATCAAAAGTTTGAGGTCACTTAGAAATTTCAATTGCACTCCATTATAGATAGAATACCAGCTGAGATTAATTGCATTGTTTTTCTAACCAGGGCAGCAGTTCAGATTACATCATGTGCTTACATAATTGCAAAAGGGTTCT
>NC_045742.1:17600717-17601769 GCF_008692095.1 Etheostoma spectabile
AATGTTTTTCTAGTTTGTTTTTTCAAATAATATCAGGTAAGTACACAGAATGAGCCTTTGGAACATTGGATGAATGTATTAATGGGCAATGTAGATAATGCATTTAAGATCCGTCACCCACTCAGATCAACTGGTATTCTGTCTATAATGGAGTGGAATGGAAATTTGTAAGTGACCCTAAACCTTTGACCGGTAGTGTATAGCCTATAGATATTTTTTTTCATATAATTGAATGAAGAGCAAAAAATTGTATCATTGCTTTACCAAGCACTTACCAACCAATAACTACCTATGAAAACATCAGTTTCAACTTTACAATAGTATCCAGATAATGTTTATTGATGGTTTACAAAGTATTTATTAATAATTTAACAAGGTATTATAGTTATCTGTTCCAACTTTATAATAACCATCCAGACATTGTTTATAGACGGTCTACAAACCACTAATAACCCTCAACAAAGTGTTAGGAATATCTGGTCCATCCATCTATGATGTAAAGTTTATAGATGTTTTAAAAATGGTTTCTTGAAGGTTAACAAACATTTTTTAATCATTACTCGATACCTAATATAGTATCCGAGGGATATAATGTGTGTAACAATAAACTATTAGCACTACTAATAGTTTAATAATTTAATTGTTTAACAGTAAAATTACAATTTGCTAACAGTTAAATGTCAATTAACTAAAGATGAATTAACAATCAATTTACCATCTATTAATGATGGTTAAAGTGTAAATTGTCACCAACACATTTACTGAAATTAAATTATTAAAAATAAAACTAACTCTTAATCTTCAACCCAATTTTTTTTTACCTCCTTCTTCTTGTCACTTGGTGTCAACCAAGCACCAAGTTGTGCTATAGTGGCTTAGCTGAAATCATAAATCATGCTGATGCATCTGGGAAAGTTTTCATGTCAATGAAGCCAATCAGAGCCTCTCTGTTGTTTTTGTAAGGCCAAGGTTATTAATCTGTAAACTATTGTATACCTTAACAACTTTTAACACCAGTAGCTTTCCACACACACACACACACACACACACAC
>NC_045742.1:17601779-17604038 GCF_008692095.1 Etheostoma spectabile
ACACACACACACACACACACACACACACCAAGTCTGTATTTGCACACATTTCAGGATATTCATTTGCAAGATGTAAAATGTGTATAAACATTTTTATATGTGTCTGATCTATTTTTATAAATTAAAGTGAGACCAGACAGGGATTTGATTTAATATATAATACTACTGACTGCTGTTGTTTGTGGCTTCAGTATGTGTGTCTGTCCAAAGAAAAGAGAGTTAATTATGCCCTTCTATGTTCCTCAGCTCATTTTGCTTTTGTCTGACAGTCTTTTGGTTTACGTCATTGTAACCTCCCAGCCCAACACACCATGTAAAATGAATCAACCCTCCTCACTTAAGACTGTCTCGTTGGTGTGTTATGATTCTTACTCAATGATGCCATCTGCTGGAGAGATCTTTTGCCATGCCAGATGGTGCAAGTGTTCATGATCATGATCATAGGCGCTGTAATTGTGACTGGGTGTGAATCATGGGTACATACAATTGCATCCAGTATTTTGATAAAAGCCTGAGTACACCTAAATATGGTCAATAACTCGGTCCCGCCCTACTCTGTCTCTGATTAGTGCTGATAGTACTCGTTGCCGTCGTTGGTTGCATTGGTTATGTTTAGGGTAAGAATACCAGGGCAAGCCAATCAGAGGCAGAGTAATGCAGAGTGGACCAGGACATTCCTTTCGCCATCATAGGAAACGCTAATTTAACGTAACATACTTCCCCAGTCTTCATTGAATTGTATCATATGCGCCCTCAGGTGGACGACAGATTGAATTGCAGCTGACTTGGAAAGAACAACTTGGTCAAAACTATTTCAGCACCATGACCATAGACAGTTCCCAATGCAAATGACCAACATGGACCAAGGATGGAAATAGTTGCCATGTGCTGAATATCATATGGCTGTAACGGAAATTACTGTGAAATGTTATGCCTTTTAATGACTATAATTTCACCAATAACAACACGATAATTGTGTTACAATTTCACCAAACACAGAGTTTAAAAGCCTATTGGTTTGGTCTTCAGGTGTAGACATATATGACACATTTATTTGATATTTCTGAATGTGTTTTTTTTTTTACTTAAACTAAATTAACCTAAAATGACTATTTTCTAACTTTAACTTTCTTGCAGCAGTGAATAAGAATAATCCTACACCTTTGTTTATTGAACAGAGCTTTATTCCTCACTCATCTGAAAGTGAGCCAAGCTGACCTAAATGCGGCTGCCCCTTCAGCCGTCCCTGTGGATCACCTTACCGCAGAGAAGGTTAGCCTGCTCCCCTCCATGCTCCCTACGGACACCGGTTTCCTTATTAACTGAATTATTTTCAATCTGAGCCATAAAACAACCTAATTATCCTGCTCATTTCTGGCCAGTGGCCAGCTCTAATCTGTTGATGGTAGAAACTAATTCCCTGAGAAGTAAGATGTAAAAGGGCACAGAAAGAGAAGTCACAGGCCCTCTAGCTTACATCCAGGTGTGGCATTTGAGCTGAGCCCCCTTCCCCTGATGCTTGTATGCATGTCTGTGGTCTTAATTAAAGTGATATTTCGACAGAGAGAGAGAGAGAGAGAAACAGAGAGGAGGTTCTGTTTGCTCAGTTAATGAACATTCACTATTCTCTGCGGGCAAATGGAAATGCAAGCACACCAATTAGCATATGTTAGCATTTTACTATGTTTATTCCTTGCTGTGGAAAACAGCTTACCAAGGCGAAAAGATTTCCACCCTTGTAAGAGAAGCTGTGGAACTTTTTCACCCCAAAATAATTGACTCAAGCTAATTAAACATAGATCTGGGGAGCTCACATTTAAATGCTTTATCAATGTAGATCGACTGAATCTGTGTTTGAATGCGTGCGTGTATCAGTAAGCATGGGTTGGGTTAGGCCTTTTTTATGAATTAGCATGCTTAAGAGACAAAAGGAAGACCATATGAAAAAAATACTTTATTTTAATAAATTTATACAGTACATGTTTGGGGAACCTCCCCGCTTTACAGTTGTCTGCATCATGTTGCAGCTTGCATATACATTATCCTACTATGGGTCATATTCACAAAAACTCTGTTAGCAAACAAACACACAAAAAGAAAACACCTTTTCTTTTCATAAAATCAAAAATATAACTTCATAAGGATGTGCAAAATTACTGTCTACTAATGCTTTTTCAAAACATTTTGGATGTAATTGCTGCTCCAGTTTGATTGTCTAAATAATAATGATAGTAGTAATAATAATAATAATAATAATAA
>NC_045742.1:17604048-17606809 GCF_008692095.1 Etheostoma spectabile
AATAATAATAATAATAATAATAATAATAGGCAGACACATAAATAGCCATCAGACTCAATTTCCATTTAGCATGTTTGCCATAGTGGATTGTTTTTTCATTATTTCTCTTTTGCAAATCCTCTGTATTTTTTATCCCATTTGTAAATGATTTGTTCATATATTTATGTACTGAATGGTCTCTTCCTATTCATATGAGGTTATCCGTCATTTTTAATCATTTATTCAGAAAGTCATTGAAAAGTCAGTCATTGTACAGGTCATTATTTATAATCGCAGCCTCTCCCTGGGGAGACATCTGAAGACGTCGCTTCTTGCCAAAGGTAGAGAAGGAATTGTGGACATCCAGCTCGCTTCTGGGTGCTGCGGGCCTCAGGGTGCAAAATCCTGATGGCGTCCCAGGGATGTACACATTGTGGTGGTAGTCAGGTGGTGGGTGTGGGGGAGGATGCAAGTGAGGGTGGGGTGGGATTGATGGCTGCTGCTGTTGGGGGGGAGGTGTGCACCGAGGAGTCCAGGGGCGAGAGGGGACCCCAGTGGTTGAAGGAGACATCTTATAGTCTGTAGTATGACATAGATAAGAAGAAAGGAGAGGAAAAGCAGCTACTTAATTATTCAATATTGACTTACGGCTGGAGTGTTATATTCATTTGCATAGCGCTTTTCTAAAACAAAGTTAAGTGCTTTGCAGTCAGGACAGTAAACAATGACAAAAGCAACAAAAATACAAAACAGAACTATAATGAGGGGATGTGAATATACCCCTGCTTCTGTTAGTGGTAGTAGAGATGAGTTAAGTCTATACCAACAAATCAATAAAGGCAAAAACCAAAGAAATTCAGATGTTAATACACAAAAGCATAGATGTGTGCTGTGCTGTATGTTGTATATATGTGTTTCTGTGTCCATTGCATACTGTAAATGTATACATAACCCTAAAGTGTTGAAGAAAGTTGTTTGTGGGTCACTCTTTGGCCTCTCTTTACCTTTCATCCCTCTCATGTGAGTACCCCAGGTCCAGTACTGTCCTGGCCCCATGGAGGTGACATAGTTTTCTGGGTCTGCATGCATTGCCTTACGCATGAGGGTGCCATCCATGTTGATAGAGTTATAACTGCAAACAAGATACCAGTCTGTAATGACAACACACTTTACTCATATGTAAATGTAATATCTATATCCATTCTAACGCAAGTGGTCTTTCTACAGGCTATGTACTTCAGCTCGTTATGTGAGCATTTTATGCTTTAGTACAATTGCTTTAATCTGGGTTGAAAAATAACAAATGTCAACGTTCCAAAAGTGTACCTTTTAATGGAGGAGTTCTGATTCTTTGTGAGGGACCAATCTGTGTTTGGCTGCTTCAGCTGCCGGACAAATAGCATGACATAATTACATTTTAAAAAGAAAATACAAAATCCACATGTAAATGCACATGCAATGCAATGTCACTGTCCAGGTCCAGTTTGAGAAATGTCTCTTTTCAAAGCAAGTTTCAATCAAATCTAACAAACGAAGCCTGTTCATTCTGTCCCCTTGGATGAGTAGAGGTCAGTGATAATTGACATGAGGAGCAGTCTATCTTTGTGCTGTCCTGAAATGGAGACATGACTCTTTTTACATGGATCGCGGCTGCCGCCTTGTGGATGTTTGGCAGAACAACGTTTTTGAGAGCGGAGATGCTGTTGCCTTCAGCTACAACTCGCCTGTCACTTATTTTTGCTTTTATCGTCTGTGGCACAGCGTGAGAGGTGAATGAGAGCACCCGTGAGATATTTATTCTGCCTCTGAGTCCCATAGTATGGATTCCACGCTCTATTAATTCCCTTAAAAGTTGTTAACATGGAGAATGCGACGTAAGCGTATTATTATTCAAAATACACGTCCCGCCAACTACGCACAAAACCAATTAGAACCCCACCGGGATGAAACGAAACATGATTTTGATCTTCAAAGAAACCGTGCCAGGGAGGAAATTAAGAAAATTACACACGTCATTGTTTTGTGGATTTTATGCATCATTTTTACATTAATATTTGCCTGATGCTCCTCGAGCAAGGTTTTTAATTAAAAGTCTCACAGAGAGCCTTGGAAACTTTGAGGTCCTTGCAGCTGTATATGCACAACCCAAGACAACACAGCCGCTCGCATACACGTACACGCACGTGTCCTGCGTGTCTTACACGCTTGAATATGTGTTTAGTCTCTCTTTTCACCTTCATTTCATCAACTTAAGCAGGCACATGTACTTGCTTTGCGTAATACACAAATAGTTTAAATGAGATTTGTCTTTGAGGTTTAATGTGTCACTGACGACCTTACGACGACTCATGTGGGTACGCTGAGGGACACCACCGGGTGAATTACGGGAACCAATTAACGACAGGAAGGACACATTCTCCTGAAGGATCATAGCTGCAGGCAGAACATTCACCGTGACCTCGAAATCCCTCATGTGCCAGTGACCGGACTGACATTTCTCAGTCTGGTGGAGTCTGGTACCCTGTCCCTCAGTCTTTGTCGCTCTGCGTTTTGATGAAAACATGGAGGTGACAATGAGCGGTACGCCCATATTTACGAACTACTGCCCCGTCTATTAGAATTAGAAAACAATAGTGTAGACATCCTGCCTATATAAATTCTCTTTCTCCTTGTCTCCTTCCTTCACCCTCCTTCTATGCCCCCCTCCTTTATCTCCTGTCTTCCACACCCTTGCTCGACAAATATGAAGCCACATCTCTCTCTCTCTCTCTCTCTCTCTCTC
>NC_045742.1:17606819-17612450 GCF_008692095.1 Etheostoma spectabile
TCTCTCTCTCTCTCTCTCTCTCTCTCTCGCTCTCCTCGCATTCAGAGGACAACGTCGGGGCCGATCTACAGGCGGTCCACGTCTCAGTCCAGTGATGTCCTTGCACCCCCTTCTTCTCCTTGCCCCCTCCCCTCTCGATGTCCTCCCCTGTATTCCCAAAACCGTCCATTTGCCATTTTTCAACAATAATGGACAGCCCCCTCCCTTGCGAATATGCCACATTGTGTGTAGTATAATGGTCCAGCCGTGCTTGTGCCCTTGAGGCATAGTTAGTGAGGTTATATGTCCTATATTGTTAGTTTGAGGACAAGAAGGCTTGTCGCAAACCCGACTGGTAAAAAAAGAATAGTCTGACCCCAGCATGTGAATTCAGATAACTGCCATTCATCTTGCCCACCTAATGTATAACCTTGACGTTTACTCAGGTAGATGTGCTGGGAGCAGGTGTGTGCCCCCCCACTGCATGAAAAGCACGTGCCAATGACACTGGATGATGTATTAATATCCCAGGTCACAACCTATTATAATTAAGTTCATGAATTATTCTTCAAAGCTTTTTCCTCGTTTAATTAATTGGCGAAAACGTGTCGTGAAGACACCTGAAAATGTTACCAAGACTGAACAGAGGACACAACTTGAACTACTCTCCTCTTCCTCTCACACAGTAATTGAAATCTCACTTCAGAGATAAGCCACGGTTTGCGCACAGAATATGCTCCTTGCAAGATAGGGCTTTACACTTTCATTACCATGTCAATTCAAATGTAATCTCACATCGTCTCATTTCATTTCACCGGTGCAAAACATTACCACGGCTGCACAATTGGATACATTTTTGCCATAATTATAAAAACAGTCGAGACAACATGCTGTGTAGCACACTTACTAAGAAGAGAGAGAAGAACCCCGGTTTAAATCTGTCTGGCATGCGTGATTTGACCTTCATCGGAAAATGTCACAGTCTAGATACTTATCAGATCGAAAACTGAGATGGGTTTTATTGTGACATTGAGAGAAACAGACTGATTTAAATGAACATAAGCTCTCGGGTCTTGTACTATACGCTGATTTCACTGTACCTCATTGGGAGTAGTTGCTCCGTTGTTCACAGATGCGCTCCGGCTTTGCGCGTTCCACGAGTTTTCAGCGCTCTTCGCTTCGTTGTTCCTCGGCGTGCTGCCGGGGCTGCACGGCTTCAGAAACATAAAGTCACTTTTGGCAGATTCGGGAGTTAGGCAGACTTTATAACAATATGACTGAGAGAGACTGCTGTTTCCATTCACCTCCATACAGTTCGTGGGCACTTTGGCCGTGGATGAAATCTGCAGGTTGAGGTTGGATTTTTTGAACACCTCTGGAGGCGGATCGGGCTGAAACCCCCCGCAGCAACAGCAGGCCAACGGGGGGAGGTTGTACCCGCTAATGGTCTCCCTGTCCTTGTAGCACTTGATCACAGCCAGCACGATAATAGCCACAAGGAATATTAAAGATATTGTGCTCAGTGACACGATCAAGTAGAGAGCGAGGTTTGAGGGGGGCTGTGGGCTGAGTGTGAGGTCTCCGAAATCTGACAGCGACTCAGGCACGCTGTCCACCACTGTGAGGAGAATGGAGACCGTGGCAGAGAGCGGCGGCTGCCCATTGTCCTTGACTAATATTACCAGTCTTTGCCTTGTTGCGTCTTTTTCCACTAGCCGGCGAATAGTCCTGATTTCGCCCGTGTACAGAGCCACACTGAACAGCCCTGGGTCTGTAGCTTGCAACACCTGATAGGACAGCCGCGAGTTTTGCCCGGCGTCCGCGTCTAACGCTGTTATTTTGGTAACCAGATAGCCAGCATCTACTGACCGCGGAACCACCTCTGTTGCCACTGTGCCGTTTTTTGGCAGCGGGGATACAATAACAGGTGCATTGTCGTTCTGGTCCAAGACAAAGACGTTGACTGTGATATTACTGGCGAGAGGGGGGAAACCAGCGTCCTGCGCCTGTACCAGAATCTGAAAGTTTCTAAGTTGCTCATAATCAAAAGAGCGCAGTGCGTAGATATTGCCGTTGTCAGAGTTGATTGAGACATAAGTGGACACGGGCATGCCCTGAATCTGACCCTCGAGAATAGAATAAGAAAGATAGGCGTTCTGATTAGAATCGGGGTCAAATGCAGTTACAGAGCAAATGGAAGCGCCCGGGGCATTATTTTCGGTCACATAAACTGTATATGAAGGTTGAGAGAATCGCGGGGGGTTGTCATTAATGTCAGATACTTGAACGAGGATAGTTTTCCTGGTGGAGAGCGAAGGAGAGCCCAAATCTCGGGCTGTGAGGGTGATGTTGTACTCTGACACCGTTTCCCTGTCCAGAAACTCACTTGTCACCAGAGTATAATAGTTTTTAAAAGATGAATGGAGCTGAAAGGGAACGTTGCTCGGAATCTGGCAGTCAACGTTTCCGTTCTCTCCCGAGTCCCGATCCATTACACTGATAACAGCTATCACCGTGCCCGGTGGCGCGTCTTCCTGGACAGGAGTAGACACTGATGTGAGGATGACTTCGGGCGCGTTGTCATTCACATCTAGGATGTCTACCAGCACTTTGCTGTGTACTGCCACAGCCAAGGGTCCCCTGTCTTTTGCCTGCACATACAGCTCATATACGCTGGATTTCTCATAGTCCACAATGCCCTTCACTCGGATTTCACCAGTGTATGGATCCACGCTGAACAGTTCGCGCACCTTGAGGGGTGCGTGCCCGCTAAACGCGTAGGTCACCTCCCCATTCGAGCCCTCATCCAGGTCTGTGGCGTTCAGCTTCAGCACCAGCGTCCCCCTCGGTGCGTTCTCCACCAGACTTGCCCGGTACACTGATCGATCAAATACGGGCACGTTATCGTTTGCGTCCAACACTGTAACAGTTATCAGTGCTGTCCCAGAGCGTTCCGGTGACCCCCCATCAAAGGCAGTCAAAACCATTTCGTGCTTTTTCTGCTGTTCCCGGTCCAGTGGGGTGTCCAGCACGAGCTCCGCAAACTTGCTTCCATCATTGCGCGTCTGGATATTCAGTACAAAGTGCTCGTTTGCGCTTAGCTGGTAGGAGCGCAGAGAGTTGGTGCCCACGTCCTGATCCTGTGCGCTCTCTAAAGGGAAACAAGAGCCTGGCGCCGCCGATTCTGTGATGTCAAGATTAAACTCGCTCCATGGGAAACTAGGGGAGTTGTCATTCACATCTAAAATCTCTACTTCCACTCTGTACAGTTCTAATGGATTTTCAATTACCACTTGTAAGTGTAAAAAACAGCTCGGGCTTCGTTCACACAGATCCTCTCTGTCTATCTTTTCGTTGACGAAGAGAATACCATTCTCCAAGTTCACTTCTAAATATTGCCTCTTTGCGCCGGAGACTATACGAAACCGGCGGGCTGACAGCTTTGCCACATCCAAGCCCAGGTCTTCGGCGATGTTTCCCACAAAAGCTCCATGCTCCAGCTCTTCTGGAATGGAGTACCGAATTTGTGCAAGAACCAAGTCCACTACACACGCACACAAAAGTAGACATACAACCAGCCCAGTAACTGGTACCCAACTGCCTTTGGGGAGTCTGTGATCCATTTCAGCTGCGTGCGTAAAATCACCTCACCCAGACATCTGTCGCCTCATAAAGCCATTCAACTGTAGCTAAAAAGTACATACAAACGCACAGACTGTCCCAAATTTAAAAAAATATATATTTGGATCTATGTTTCTAACATCTATGTGTACAGATAAGTTTACTAGATAGTTAAGCTGAGGGGACGGGAGAGGTGAGAATCGTGAAAGAACCTCTCTCTCTCTCTCTCTATATATCTGTGTTGTGCTCCACGCGCAACACCGGTGGTGTGTGAACGGGGGAGGCTCGCGCTTTGATTTTCCAGTGTATTAGACACTCGGAGGAGCTGGTGGGTAGGCGTGTGTGTGTGTGTGTGTGTGTGTGTGTGTGTGTATTTGTGTGTGTGTGTGTGAGAGAGAGAGAGAGAGAGAGAGAGAGAGAAAGAAAGAGAGAGAGAGAGAGAGAGGGAGAGAGGGGGTGGGTGGACGTAGCTTCTCGCAGCTTCTTATTGGAGGACGCTGACGCGAAGTGCGACTCTAATTACTGAAGACATTTAACCCTTTCACATCCTCCTCGTCTCTGTTCCTCTGACCCATTAAAGAGACGACAAGGCGTAAATTTGACACCAGACTCCAGAGCCAGATTTGGATTAGGGGACAAATTGTGTTGTGGGTGTCGTTTTCTAGGTTGAATTTAACAGATGAGGATGGATGAGGATTTGTCATGGTGACCACATTGCCCTACAGGCCCAGGATGGCAGCGGTAGCAAACATTATTTTACCTTGATTTGTTGTAACCCACATTATAGCTACTAGCCTACGTGCACTCAGTTGCTGTGCCTTGCAACACATTCTCACCCCCAACTCGTCAACATACAAGTAGCCACTGCCAGTAGGCTCCTGGGATTATATGCTTTTTAATGAGAGCTCTTTGAAGATGAATGCCCACATTGCAAAAACAGTCCCATTCATTAATAATCATACATGAAATTGGGTTTTACAAAAACAACCTTTCCTACATGCTGCAGCTTGAATTAATACAGTGACAATCAACGCGATACTCTCATACAAATGCGCGTTACACGACATTAATTTACTTAAGTAGGCTTGAACATGTACCAACATAATCAACGTAAAAGCAATGTCATAAAGCCGTAATCACACTTGTCTCTAATCAGGTATTATAGTTGGGATTAGATAAATATCCCATAGGTGATGTGTTTACAGTTTCAGATAAGAAAGAGAGAGCATAAAGGCTGTTTTCGAGGACTAACATTTTTGACTCCAATAAGTGCCTTCAGTAAATCAAAGTAATACCACTGAGCAGTGTGGTTTTTATGGGACAAAGAGGACAACTCGGGCCTCTTTAGAGTGCTGCACATGTTTGTTCAGATCTAATCTTTTTCTGTTCATCCTGGTCAGTAAGACAACCACTGAACCACAGCAGGGAGAGGGAAAGAGAGAGATAAAGAGAGAGAGGGAGAGAGAGTGAGTGAGAGAGAAACTGAAGGATGTCTTTGTGAATTCGGGTTCGTCTCCAGACAGACACGAGTGGCATCCTAATGTAAAACAGTGGCTTGAAATCTGAAAGTCTCTTCTTGGGACTGACGACACAGCCTTGGCCTCCGGGCAGCGCTGAGCTTGTTAGCTACCAAAAAAGAAAGAAAAAAGCGAATGGGAGATGAGAGAGAAATAACGAGAAACAAATATTTCTACTTCCTAGGGTCAGCCTTTTCTTTTACACTATACGCTACCTTTTCTGGTTAACTGCCCCCAAGACCTCCTCTGCAAGAATGCATGGGGAAACCAAGCGTCGCTGATGTCTTTTGTTGTTGTGATCTTTTCCCTTGAAAACGACATCAAACGGAGGTAGTGGGAATAATAATTCCGATTGGAGATAAAGTTGTGGCTGTTTCTGACATTTCTCTTTCAAGAGAAGAATAACTTTAGGATTCAGGGAATGGGGGTGGGATATGGTTTCTGTGTACTTCATGGTCTGGTGTTTAAAGGTTAATGGGTCACGATGTATTTCTTGATAAAAAGACATAGCCTA
>NC_045742.1:17612460-17639138 GCF_008692095.1 Etheostoma spectabile
ATATAAGTTCTCATTATGGAATAAGATGCTACATAATACATATCACTTTAACTTTACCCCTTGGCACACAAAGTGTCTTCCGACCTGTCTCGTGAGCACCCCCCGAAGTGCATCATCCTCCCCTTTTTAGGAAAAAACTAAAATCCTCAGGTTTAAATAAGCAGAAAACACAATCTGCTTGCAGACTTAACCTCAAGCAGATGGTTAAGCTTCTCCAGAAATGATTACATTTCTGGAAAAGAAAAAAATCACCACCACCAGTTCCATTGCTTTCCTCTTCTTTTTAATTAACGGAGTGAAGGATTAGTGGGCAGCTATCCGGGATCAACCGTTCTCCGACGGAAGAATACAAATGTTTTGTGATAAATAATCCCAAAGCACTCCGACCGGCGGTCCCTCGGTGCCTGTTACATTAACATGCATTCCACGCAGCATTAAGCCGGTCTCACCCGCCCCTATCGCCTCGCTCACCCCATTGTCCGACAGAAAGACAGCCATTACTTTCTCTGAACTACCACTCAACAGCCACCTGGTGGATCATGGATGGTGAAGGACTAATGGCAGGAAACTTTTCATGTTTTCTTTCACATTCTCAAAAGTAAGAAGTAGGCTATAAGTTTCAGTTTTTAAGGGATTTCAAGTTGAGCAGGTTTTATTTGACCCCAAATGTGCACACATGAGGCCAACAGATTCATTTCACCTCGTTTTTGATCGTGTGGCGCCATCTACTGGGTACTGCCCGACAGTGTAACAATATGTGGAAATAAGTACAGCTATTAACAATCTTGGTGACATCACAGCAACAGTGTGCTGAGCAACTGAAGGATCCCATTAAAAAAGGCATAGTATGAAAAGAAAAGTTCGGTTTCTTTCTTCTTCTTTTTTTGCTCAGCCACTAAAGAGAGGATTATTCCTGCACCAACATTAATATAAAATGCACAATGCAATCATAGTCAGCCATTTCAAACAGAACAACATACAGCTGCCCTTCATAATGTTGAGTTTTAAACTTACATCAAGGGTTACCTATTTAACCACTATAGTTTGCGTAAGAACATAAACCCATATCATAAAATCAACTCCACTCATCAACCACCAGTTCTTGGGGATTCATTGTGGAAATCAATGTGTTTCATCTTACAGTCTTCATCAGGCTCATTTGTGAAAATATACTCAAAGTGCCAATATTCAAAAACATATATCTGATATAGCCTACAATACACCTTAAACAGCAGGGCATTTATACATACTGTACATATGACTACAAATGAGTTGAGCATGTGGTGTTTGCTGACAGAGTGAGGATGAAGTGTGTTACCGGTGCTGGATTTGACAATTAGTCTACACAGCAGGCTATCAATCTATGTGAATAAAAGAAATAATATAATAACCCCTGTAGGGATCCCTCTCCCAGAACTTGCCTCTTACAAGCACTTAATATAAAAAAGAAAGCCGGGGTAAAAACGCATTAAAAGCTAATTAATTGACATTTCCCGAAGCACATATCAGGATTTGCCAATTAATTCTCTGCCGTCGACACTTTAAACCATCAGAGGCCGTTATATGTTGTCTGTAGTGTTTTGGGTCTTTTTTTTAATCTGTGGTTTTAGTGCGCCATCTACCGGATGTTGATCGGCACAACATATACCATGGCCAAAACACCATACAGTATTTCTACTGTAATCAGATGTATTGTCCTATCCAATAACCTGACTAACCGCGCAGCTGTGATCCAAAGCTTTACCTTTATTATATCTAAAACTATTATTTCTATTATATCATCATTGTAATGTTTTATTGTTGCATTATTTATTGGTGCTTATTGTACAGACGAATGTATTGTGATTGTCATTAACCTTCTTTTTAGAGAATAGCCTTATACCATATGTGATTTTATTTTATTTTTAGGATTAACATCAGGTGGGGGACATCTGACATGAATTGTCTCTGTCTTTTGAATAAATTATGTCCCTGACAAAAAAAACGACATTAAACTGGACAATCGGCAGTCGTGTCTATAATAGCCTCACCCGTTGTAAAAATTAGTTTGTTCATTTATTTATGTATTCAATCATTATTGTTTCAGAGTAGGCCTATGTAATAACAGTGGGCTAAGGGCCTAATGACATCTGGAAAGCAGGACTTTACCAGACAGCGTAGAGAATCAGAATGGACTGCTTACAGTAACCGCGATTGTCAGTAGGCCTATCCGGTTTAAGTGCTTCAAATAATTGGCTAATTTTATGAAGTTTTGATCATTTTAACTACCTTATATTTCAGTACATAATAGCCTATACGTTGTGACTTTAACCACTCGATAGACCAACTCACTTTAAAGGAATTCATGTGATCATGTGGTGGCCAGGTCATGTCCATGGTAACATGTTGGGCCATACAGCGACTTCTTCTGGAGACAAGTGTGTCTGAGATGCTCTCACCCTTGACCAACACGTCCGTAACACCAACTAAAGTGACATGTTATTTCTAGGGAGGATACATCGCAATCAGAACAGTGGAAATGTGTTTTATTTTTTACATAATTTATATTTATTTTTCTAAATCCGATTCGGAGTAGTCTATATAATGCTGGGCAAAGCACAAACGCCACGTGGTGGTTCACAGTGTGGGTTTAAGATCCTAAAATACAATATCATAACACAATCATAGTAGGCTAGATTATTTATTCTCAAATGTAACTTTTTTATTGGGATAATAGGGCTTTTAGCTTGTATTTCTGAGATAAAGAGCCTAACATAAGTATGAAGGAATAAGAGGAAAACACCGGGTAGTGCCCATGGTCAAACTCTTCAGCCGTTCATAGAGTCGAAACTTCAGTAACCATTGAGCTAAACCGATGCAACAAGATTGAGAATACAGCTTCCATAAATAATCAAAAAATCAAGCCTTTAGAAAAGGCCTTCCTTCCTACTGGATCTCCTTTATTTTATTATTATTTTAGTCCTACGAAGTACAAATTCTCAAAATGTGCACGTGACTGAATCTGACTGTCTACTGCCAATGTATCTTTAAATATCGCTCGTCATATTCCGTAAATCTAAAGTGAAACCGGGCAAATTCACGTTATGCCCGGATTGAGTTTTGAATGACGTCATCCTTTTAGAAAAGGAATAGGCGGGTTATTACGTTGACACATAAAATCCACTAGAAGGAGCTAAAGACCAATAAAAGACGAGCCAAAGTACAATTTCCACTTTTCTCTCTGTCTGTCTGTCTGATAGACACACATGGGAATTAGGCCAACATATACGACAAAGAACGTGCTCTTGCCGTAATGATATATAGGTCTTTATACATACATTGTAAATTGTTATGTTTTGTGTGTGTGTGTGTGTGTGTGTGTGTGTTTGTGCGTGCGTGCGTGCGTTTATGTGTGTGCGTGTGTGTGTGTGTGTGTGTGTGTGTGTGTGTGTGTGTGTGTGTGTGTGTGTGTGTGTGTGTGTGTGTGTGTGTGTGTGCGGAGGTGAGACAGAGGGAGGCAGAAGGCAAAGGGAAGTGAAGAGACAACAAAACAAAGAGATGTGTTAAAAGGAAGGGTGACTTCCATCTGCAATTAGCTCCACCTCATCACTCTCCACAGTGTCCATAATAACCTGCTGAACTCTGTCCAAAGTGTCATCACAATATCTATCAGAGGAGACAAAGAAAAAGAGTATTGGTGGTAGGCCAGGTGAGATAAAGAGATAGGTGCAAGATATCGTGGGGGAGGAAGGCAGGGGAGAGGAGATAAGAGAATACATAGAAAGAAAACACAAACATGTTAGAGACGCACAGTAGCAAAAGTAGTGAAGTGATAGAAAAATGAAGAGCGGGGATAGGGAGAAGGAGAGGGAGGAAAAGAGGGAAAGAGAGAGAATAGAGGGTTTCGTCCACATGCTCCTCAGCTGTGTAAACTGAAGGTCTCTGCTGCTTCTCCGATTCCCCCGAAGAAGGGGGATATTTATAGGAGGCTGGCAGTGGCAGTAAATGGACCCTTGCTCTGTCACACCCACTAATATTATTATTAATATTACTTTATATGCGCAAAAATGGAAAATGTCAGCAACCTGAGAGGCCTGTAGAGACAGTGCGTGCATGTACTATGTCTCACACCCTGTAAATGCATGTGTGTGTCTATGTCCTCATGTTCGTGAGAAAGTGTCTGTTAGTGAGACAAAGCATTTATATGAAAGGGCAAAAAAGAGAAGCAAGAAGACAGAATTAGAGGGAGTACAGAAAAACAGGGAGAAGTTGGCATGTATCGAGGGGTGTAACCTGATCTACTGAACTTATTAGAGCTGTCAAAGGGTGAGAGAAAAAAGAGAGTAAGAGAAAAATAGAATAGAAAGAAAGCAAGAGAGAGGTGGAGTAGGGCTAGACAGACACAGACATGAGCACATATTCCAGCTCCAGATTATAAGATTCCCGCAAGATGTAGACGTGTTGAAACAGACTACACACACACACATACACACGTGCACAAAGACTCAAACACAGGTCCAGGTCTACCTGGTAACAGATGCAAACTCAGGCACACATGCAGAAACACAAACAGTCTGATAGACATAACAGACATGCACGCGCATGCACACATGCTGGGAAGAGAGGAAATTCCAGAGGGAACAGGTGGGAGTGGCGATAGCAATCTATCAAGATGACTTTGATCTTCCCCATGCCTCTGTCACCACTGCTGAAATACACTGGATGGATCAGGCCTGTCTCCAATTAATCACATGATGTGCATAAGCACGCACAGATGTAATACCAGCACCACAGTAAAAATGTAGTTTTGATTGAGTGAGTACACATCAGGTTGTATTTGCACATTGAAAACAAGCAGAAATGCATCCTGAGTCATGCAAAGCTGCTTTTTTGTTTACCCATGCTTCCTTATGTTCTGTCCAAAGTAAAGCAGAGACAGGCGAACAGTGGCATCTCTTTTTTTGAAGTGGTGTATTCAGTGAGAGAAAGTGATTTGAAGGGGACAGTGTTGAGAGAGAAGCTCCAGGGAGTTCAGCTATACCTGAAACATTGCAAACAACATCATGTGAATGTTTGGGTCTCAATCAGTGAAATAAAGCGTACGTAAATCGTCATCATTTTAAACACAATCTAATTTAATGATTACGTTTATATTTCTCGTGATTTCAACAAGATGATCTGAGATGTGAGGGAAGGAAGAAAAACAAGAGAAAGGAAAAAAGGAAGGGAGAAAGGAGACAGAGAGGAGACAGAGACATGGCTCTGGCTCAGTTTCTACTGAGGACAGAAGTCAAAGCTCAAGTGTGTGTGAGTTTCTTTGTGTGGATGTGCATGCGTGCACATGTGTATGTGTGTCCTCAGGGTGACCTGAACCTTTGGGCATATTAAACAAAATCATTCAGTACAATGTCTCATCACAAGAAAGAAAATACAAGAATGTTCATATTATCAACCGCGTGTGCGTGTGTGCGAGTGTGTGAGTGTGTGTGTGCTGTGGACGAGTGCCAATGCTGAGATGAGGGTGGAGAGCCCCGGCCTAAGGGGCCACAAAGACAGTTGATTGACAAGCCTGTGCCTGTGTTACCCTCATTCCAAATCATCATAATCACAGCACTTTTCTTTTGTCTTATACCATAATTTCCTTTCCTTTGCTTCCTTCCCTTCTCTCGTTATCTTCTGCACCCTTCTCCCAACCATCCCTCTTTTCTCCACTTCCCTATTTCCTCCAGGTCTTTTTATTAGGAGGTGTGCGTATATTAATGACCCCCTCGGTAATTAGCTACCTTAAAGCATAAAAAGGCATGAGTGGAGGCCTGCCCATGAACAGGTTTGCACATAAACACATTGGTCAGCTCACAGTGTATTCCATGGCCAAAACATGAGAGCAATCGAGAAAACATGCAACAAGGAAAAAAGTAAATTGTGACGGAAACCATTTGCAGAAATTATTCATTTCCCTCCTTTTTATGTTTTCCTTGTGCTGACTTTACACCCCTCCCTCTCCCCAGTCTCCCACTTTTACTCTCACTCTTTTCCTCTTGCACATTCCACTCCATTTTGCATATCTCTTACCCCCCCTTACCTCACTACTTATAAAACAACTCTCCTTCCCCCCCTCATTCTCTCTTTTTCTCTCTCTCTCTCTCTCTCAGTCTCTTGCTCTCTCTTTCTCTCGCCACCTCATCTCTGCCCTCCCCTAACTACCTGACATTGTGGCTTGATGCCCAATGAGTCACACCTCTGCTAAAATCATCAGAGATGGAGGGAGGGAGGAGGGAGCAAAAGAAAGAAATTGTCAGGGAGAGAGAAAAAGCAGGAGAGTGTGACAGAGAAAAATATAGAAAATAAAAATGGGAGGAGAGAAAGTTAGAGAGGCAGAAAGAGTGAGCCTCGGGGGAGAGAAAAGAGCATAGAGTGCGTTTAACTTTTTGACTCCAGTAGTCAGTGTGTGCTTGTCAGTAACAGTTAGCCTGTAGACAACAACACTTTCCACACACTGCTTAGGCACACATGTATGCACAGATACACACGTACACACAGCCATACACAAACATAGCCACGCAATGACATCTTGCATGAGCCCACCTGCATGCTCTGCAGGCACACACACACACATAGAGCAATCAGACATGCAAACAAACCAGAGTAGAAAGTGTGGCTGCAGCCCTGCTACTCTCCATCAGCCTCCCCCACCCGCTCTAGTCGTTGCCCTTGGTTACCACACAAACACTCCCTGTTGGGCAACACTGGGAGTCAGGAGAGGACGTACATGGATCACACACCTCCCCAAGCACTTTGAGTTTGAAAGCAGTTGTATGTGAGGATGTGTGCAAGTGTGTTTGCACATTTTGTGCATATGTTTCAGGCGTGAGTTGTGGTGCTTTTGCATAACCAGATTTTACTTTTATCAAAATCTACCCATGCAGAAAATATTTCCAGAAATATGTGTGGTGAATGTGGGATAGATGTGTGTGTGATTTGTCCAGAAAACAAGGGATCACTAGATCCAAAACCTGACATAATTATGTTATCCAGAGTACAAAAATAAAAAAATAAAAATTTGGGTAGGACATAAAAATATTGTTTACTACAGTAAGTCTGCCTCATCCTCTGATTTTACTTATGCCGACCCTTATCCCTGAACTGTGACCTCTGCTTGCTCGTCACAGTGGGGGCGTGGGGCTTTAATGAGGCTTGTGTTTTATGAACCCTGAGGGATCGCTGCAGGCTGTGTGGATGTTGCTGTGTGCCACGTGCCTGTCATCATTCAGCAGTGTTGTTTTTGAACAGTTCTGTGCCTCAGTCAAACAAGCTTATGCTTCTGACAGATGGGCTTGCTCTTATTGATGTTTTCGATTGGTCTGTTGAAAAGTAAATCTTCTTTCTTTAAGATCCTCAGGTTGGCTTATTATCATACGTCCAGATTGAAGGGAATGAAGTTGGTTTCATGTTTCTTTTATCTTCGGTTTTGCATTGAGGGATTCGTTTTGATTTTAGGGAAACTGAAAGACTACAGCTGAAGACTTTTTAGTACCTCAACAAATGGCACAATCTATTCTACTTTGATGGGGTCAATCCTAACTGAAGCCGCAGGCTTAGGAAGCGGAACAGGCCTCTACCCATAGCTGTAATGTTTTTAAAGCCATACCAGCCAGCCACAAAGCTCCGTTTGCCCTTTGTACAGAACACACCAGACAAACCTTGGAAGCCATCCACCGCAAAGCACATTCCCAAAGTATTTCTTTTTTCTTCTTTTTTTTACAAGTGTGGGATGGGGTCGAACAACAATTACGGTAAAATGTGACTAATATGTCACAGACATGCTGGTGTGTTTTTTTCTGACCTACTCATTCTTTTTTTCCCTTTTCCATCTATCCTCTTCTCTCTTCTTGAAAATGCTTCACTTCAAACCCCTGTAATTACAAACAAAAGCGCTGACTCTTCTCCAGCTGAAACAATGATAGTGATGGAGAGTAGTAAGTGTGTGTGTGTGCGTGTGGGTCTTCTTCAAAGCGGCATTGACGTTGATGGGTGTAGAGAAATATGTGGAGGACAGAGAGGATTAACACAATCTGGGCATAAAGCCCCACAACTAAGAGAGAGAGAGAGAGAGAGAGAGAGAGAGAGAGAGAGAGAGAGAGAGAGAGAGAGAGAGAGAGAGTGTGTGTGTGTGTGTGTGTGTGTGTGTGTGTGTGTGTGTGTGTGTGTGTGTGTGTGTGTTTGTTTGTGTGTAATGTGTGTGTGGTGTGGTGTGTTGTGTGTGCGATGTGTGTGTCCCTATGTTGACTCTGTCTTGATAGCAACGATTCAACACACAGCTGCTCCCTAAGCTTGGCATTTAAATGAGGCAAACAGACACTTGGAGCAAATGGAACACAGAGAGAGTTGGTGACAACACAGACAGATAAAAGACATTTGAAGAGCAGCAGCAGACTCGAGCAGGTTGCACTTATTCTTAGGCTGTAAACAACATAACAGTGATGAGCATAAATAGTGTGTGTACGATAAAGATGGTGACCTGTTGAAATCCCATCTCACCTTGAAACACATAGAGATGCACATCATATGACAAAAAGGAGCACAAAGTACACAGCTAAAATGTTTTTGTTGTCTCTGGACTTCACACTCCCACACAGGAAGGTGAATGTCCAGCTGAACATTAGGTAAAATACACTGTGTGTGTGCGTGCGTGTGTGCGTATGTAGTGTCTAGGCCACATGTATGCATGGTTGCGAGGTAGAGAGAGTGTACTGCCTGGTTGTGTTTGGAGCGGACCCAGGCCAGAGGAGCTCAAAGCACTGAATGTCATCATCAGAGCTGTCTGAGAGCCAAGCAGTAATCACACCCAGATCACCTACACACTCACGCCAACTTACAACACCAGTCACCCTAGAGTGGTGTGTGTGTATGTATGTTAGTCTAAAAAAGAGCAAGACTGATTGAGAGGGAGAAAGAAAACGAAAGACAAGAAGTATATGCATGCACCAAGTATGCATCCTGTGTTACTGTAAAAAGTGTGTATGCACAGACGGGCATGTGGTCATAGTGTGAGCAGTGAGTGATTGAAGGCTATGAATGTGTGTGCTGGAGAGTGTATTCTTTCTCTCCTCTTTCTTCCTCCCTCTCTCCATGTCAGTCTTATATCCCACCCCTCTATTTTCCATTTTTACATGCAGCTCCAGATGTGTAGGCAGTGAAATATTAAATTACTGAAATGGGCTTGTTTCTGCACTTTGGCTATATCAAAAACTACCCCGCCTTCGCTCTCTTCTGATCTGACACACACGTTCTCAAATTCTGATAATCACATTTCAAACTGTGTGTGACCATACACTGCAGGTGAAAGGTGCAAAGTACAGTTATTCTTGTTACTTATTGAGTGTACTGGTACTCTTTTCAGTATCCACACACACTGCATCAGAGTCAAGCAGCAACACCAGCTGGATGATGGAGCAAAAGTGCCTTAAGGTGCATTCCCTGTAAACACCACTAGATGCTGGCTCCATGAAATCCCTTACTATATATATATATATATATATATATTTATATATATATATATATATATATATACAGTACATGCCACCTTCTCATTCAATGCATTTTCTTTATTTTCATGAGTATTTACATTGTAGATTATCACTGAAGGCATCAAAGCTATGAATGAACACATTTGGAATTATGTACTTAACAAAAAAGTGTGAAATAACTGAAAACATGTCTTATATTCTAGTTTCTTCAAAGTAGCCACCCTTTGCTTTTTTGATAGTGCTGCAAACCCTTGGTGTTCTCTCAATGAACTTCATGAAGTAGTCACCTGAAATGGTTTTCACCTCACAGGTGTGCCTTGTCAGGGTTAAGTTGTGGAATTTCTTGCCTTATTTATGGGGTTCGGACCATCAGTTGTGTTGTGCAGAAGTCAGGTTGATACACAGCCGACAGCCCTATTGGACAACTGTTAGAATTCATGTTATGGCAAGAACCAATCAGCTAAGTAAAGAGAAACAAGTGGCCATCATTACTTTAAGAAATGACGGAGTCAGTGAGTCCGGAAAATTGCAAAAACTTTGAATGTGTCCCCAAGTGCAGTTGCAAAAACCATCAAGCGCTACAACGAGAAACTGACATCACATGAGGACCGCCCCAGGAAAGTAAGACCAAGAGTCCACTCTGCTGCTGAGGATAAGTTCATCTGATTCACAGCTCAGAAATCGCAAGTTAACAGCGCTCAGATGAGACCAGATGAAACCACACAGAGTTCTAGCAGCAGACACATCTCTAGAACAACTGTTAAGAGAGGACTGTGCAAATAAGGCCTTCATGGTCAAATAGCAGCTAGGAAACCACTGCTAAGGGGAGGCAACAAGCAAAAGAGATTTGTTTGGGCCAAGAAACACAAGGAATGGACATTAGACCAGTGGAAATCTGTGCTTTGGTCTGGTCTGGTTCCAACCGCCGCGTCTTTGTGCGATGGAGAAAAGGTGACTGGATGGATTCTACATGTCTGGTTCCCACCGTGAAGCATGGAGGAGAAAGTGTGATGGTGTGGGGGTGCTTTGCTGGTGACAATGTTGGGGATTTATTCCAAATTGAAGGCATACTAAACCAGCATGTCTACCACAGCATCCTGCAGCGGCATGCCATTCAGTTTGCGTTTAGTTGGACCATCATTTTTTTTTCAACAGGACAATGACCCCAAACACACCTCCAGGCTGTGTGAGGGCTATCTGACCAAGAAGGAGAGTGATGGAGTGCTACGCCTCCACAGTCACCGGACCTGATCCCAATCGAGATGGTTTGGGGAGAGCTGGACCGCAGAGGGAAGGCAAATAGGGCCAACAAGTGCTGAGCATCTCTGGGAACTACTTCAAGACTGTTGGGAAACCATTTCAGGTGACTACCTCTTGAAGCCCCTTTATCAAGAAAATGCCAAGAGTGGCAAAGGGTGGCTACTTTGAAGAAACTAGAATATAAGACATGTTATCAGTTTTTTCACACTTTTTTGTTAAGTACACAATTCCACATGTGTTCATTCATAGTGTTGATGCCTTCAGTGATAATCTACAATGTAAATAGTCATTAAAATAAAGAAAACATATTGAATGAGAAGGTTGTTCCAAACGTTTGGCCTGTACTGTATGTGTGTGTATATATATATATATATATATATATATATATATATATATATATATATATATACATACTGTGAAGTCAACAGACCATTTAGTTACAAATATAAATATTAATAGATTAATGTTTATTTCATGCAGTCCTGCAGAAAGCTGCTTTCATACTTAGCTTACTTATACTTACTTCATACACATTGAATTGTTTTGGACTTTGGACCTTTTAAAAAAAAAGAAAACGAGTATTTTTGATTTGTATTTTTTGATTGATCTATTTTTGATGGCACACTTTGCCTTTGTATGAATGTGAATGTATGGGTGTAGACTTGGAATATGTATGGGTAATAAACTGGACCCAAACTATTTGTTGCGAAGCAATTCCAATTAAATGGTACGTATAAACAATTTTTTTAACTTTAAGTCCTTCTTGATCACCATCAGACTTTTCCGCAGACATGTTGACTTGTCATATTAGTAAAAACACCGATGTTACTAATACCATTAATGATTATTTGGATGGTGTATTTGTTTGATTAATTTGTGTGCTTATCTCTGATTATCAGCAGTAAACTGCTTGTTTTGTCTCATGATTGTAATTATTATTATATTATTATTTTATTAGTTTTTTTTATTTTCATTGTTATTTAGTTATTTTTTGCTTGTTAATTTAACTGTTAGTGGGTCTTATTTTTAACACATTTTTTGTGAAGCACTTTGTGACTTTGTCTATAACAGGTGCTACATTAAAGTGCTCATATCATGCTTTTTAGGTTTTGTAATTGGTTTACAAAGTGGAAAAGCCTGAAGTCCACCCCAAAGGGACTTACCATATCTAACAGAAAACATTGTTCACATACAACAGCTTCATTGTAGTCCAGCCTTTACTTTGTTAACGTGCGTCACTGTGTAACTCGTTATAATGCTCGCCTAGCTGCTAGCGTAGCGCGCCCTCATAGTCTGCTGCTGACGGGCTTGTAGTGCTTACCTGGGTACAGTGCATGTGCGACTCTCAACAAAGGGGGTAGAGAAGTGCGATGCCTCACTCGGTAGCTCAAACAGAGAGCTCCACACATTGGGTGAAAAGAGGAGCAGGGGCAATATGCAGTACAACAAAATATGGTGTTTTTGAAAATGAAATCATGTAAACCTATTCTAATATAACCTCTAAATACAATTGTGAACCTGAAAATTAGCAAAAAACGAGCACTTTAAATGAAATAACTTTCCTTTCTTAAAGGCTTCAAAATTCTCCTTCAGAAACATTTGAATGTGTCAATCTTTTCAGACTGTACTCTGACAAGATTATAATCTAGTTATCGTTTTAACACAACATAACGAAAGTAAAGAATTGTTAGAGAAATCATGCTAGTGTGAATCATAAAAGCATTGTTAAATATATTACCTTGTGTAATGAAAATATTTTGTTTATGTTTTCTCTTCATACTTAAAACAGTACATATTTTTTGTGAACTCATTTTACTGTATCAGCAGTTCTTCTCAAGATAATTTTAGCAAATTATGAATAAATACAAATTTAACAAAAGCAGGACATTTTAGTGAAATTTTTACATGCTCTAACAATTCACAAGAAATGCAGACCAAGAAACACTTGCAGTTCCGCTGTTCGGTTGTTGAAAATGGATGAAAACCAGTGATATAAGTTGAAATGTTCAATCTAGGCTGAAACAATATTGTCATAGCAGGCATGTAGGAGATAAATACACTGTAGTAAGGTGGATGTCACTTAAAATATTAGCAAAAACAATCATAAAAGTAACCTCTGAAAACGGTTATTCTCAGAGAGCTGGAATCACTGCATTGAACAGAATTGTCTTAATGTTATAGTGGCGTTCCAGAATGCATTGTGACATCACAAGGGCTTTTGGGTGTTGTGATGAACAGGGAATAGTTTATTTAAGGGATATTTTGAAGTCAGTGCTCCTCAGTACAGCCTCAATAGGAACGTGTCTGGTAGTTATTGCTGCACCTAAACCAAATTCTAGTAGTGTTGTTGACAGTTTTCCACTGTCAGTGTGCTTAACAAAAGCTATTTGCTGATCAATAATTGAACAAAAATCATGATGAGTCAAGAGCAGTTGGAAAGGGTAAGCAACAGTTCTATACTTTCATAATGACTAGTGACTACAGTTAGACAATAAGACTTAAAGGCAAATACAAGATTGTAAACAGCCACTCCTACCATACTATTGAATTTGTACCAAAATGAAAGCTAAAAGATCATTTCCATTGTGTTCCGTGTTAGAGAGAGTAAGCTGAAAGATCTGCAAGTCAAGCAATATATACATATTATTAAATACAATTGATTATTTAACAAATAATTCAGTTTAAATACTTCCCAATCAACACTGGCATTACAGGCTAATATAACATCATTGGCTAGCATTACAACATCACCAAAAATCCACGACTCTCCCTTCTGCACATAATGTTCTGAAAGTGTAGCCCCCTGCTCACCTCCTCCATAAACCTTGAGCTATCCCGGGGATACACATGACTTACTGATTGAGTGTAGACAACCTGATAGCAGTTTAGGATCACAGTAGAGTTAACACACTGTCAAATGCCATGCAATGAGCACCTCAACAGGGGATAGATGAGAGCAACATGTGAGCATAGGCTGGGCGTGTGTATGTTTGCGCATGGTATATGAGAGGGTTGAGTGTGAAATGAGTATGTTGTATCTTCTGTTTGTGTGTGTGTGTGTGTGTGGTGTGTATGTGTTGTGTGTGTGTTTGAGTTTGTTTGAGTGTTAGTGTGTGAGTGAGTGTATGAGTGAAGCGTGTGTATACGTCTGTTTGTGTGTGTGAGGGCTACCCGGCTCAGGGCATTGACTGAATTGTTTCCACATGTGTCTTAACGCAGAGTTCTGGGCGGGTTTGGAGGACAAGGGAGGAGGGGGGTAGGGGGTGGGGGGGTCAGATTTCATAGCACCATGCAGCACATCTGGGCTGCGAGAGCAAAATTAGATTTCCCACGACTGAAAACACATAGCCTACACACACTCACATGCATCTACATGCACCTTGATTAACCACGATCAGTACACAAACATCTGTGATGTGCACAGTTCCTCATTTATGTTATGCAAGTGCTGCTTGTTGTATCACGCTCTGTTGATTTTTAACCCTGATCTTTCTTACCCTTAACACACTCCACACACACACACACACACACACACACACACACATACACACACACACACACACTCAAACACCACTTCTTCCCTGGCACAGCTGTCCCAAATGCTGCGGGCACACAGGCGTTTCACTGGCACGACACATGGAAGGAAAATCTGAATGTGTTCTCACTAATCATTCCCCTATTCCACCCAGAGAGAGTGTAAGAGAGAGAGAGAGAGAGAAAGAGATGTGGAGGACTAAAGGATGAGGACGGATGAGTGCAGGGACTTGACGACCTGTGTAGCAGGTGTTTGAAGGTGAGGAGGCAGGAGACAATGTAAGCGTCAGAGTGAAAACACAAGAAGAAAGAGAGAGTGACAGAGTGGGATAAAAGTAAGTTAGAGGTGAATGGATAGGGAGAGCGGTTGGGAGAGAGAGAGAGATGGGATAAATGAGGCCATGCCAGTTCCATAAATGTTTAATTGCCAGCAGGTTTATTCATGTTAAGAGAAAGAGAGCAGAAGAAAGAGAGAGCTTAAACAGTACAAAATCTGTCTAGAGCCTCCAAATCTAATTTACACAACAAACAGAGAGAGGAGAGAAGAGAGGGCAAAAACAGAGGGGAAGAAAAGGGGGGGGGAGAAAAGGAGAGGGAGAAAATGCTAATTGGCTACAGTTGGGCATGTCTGGCCTGAGATGAAAGAGGAAGAGGACATAGAATGAGGGAGCAGGAGGGAGGGATGAGAGTGCAAAGAGAGGAGTGAAGGAGACCAGGAAGAGCGCAGACTTCATGGATGGATGCATGGATGGATGGATGGATGGACGGATGGATGGATGGATGGACGAGTGCACACATAGTGTCATTTGTAGTTATATTGATTTTGTCCCAGCCATGACTGATGTTTTCTTTTTATCTCACACAACTGTTATTGAAGCCTTTCTTTCCCAAAAATAACTGAAAGATATGCAAGGCTAAAAGATCATAATTAACATAACATAGCCTTTTCTTCACATAAATAACAAACATTATGGGTGTTGAGACTTGTTGGGAATGAATAAATCTCAAAACATAATCAAGGGTTATTGCCACCATCTCTCTACTGATTCACGACTACTCTCGAAGCTATCACTCTCAGTACATTAAAGACTCTTTAAATTACTTTACAAAAAAAGGAAAAGCAATTCAATGTCAGTCAGTCAGTCATGTGATTGGGGTCACACATGATTGACATTTGGTTGGTAGCTACTGTTCATTGGGCTAAGTGTTGAAATGGACGAGGGGAAATGATGGGCTGCATGGTGTTGTATTTCACTATTCCAGTCTTATTTACACTGCATCAGCATTTCTCCATCTGCATATGCATAGACTTTGAATGGAATCCACAAATGAGTCAGATTGGACTTTCCCAGCTGTGCAGAGGTTTGACGCTGTCTGCTGAACTGGTGCAGGAAAACTGGAATTGTTCTGTCTTGGCGAGTCCTTCCTGAATTGAAATAACTCTTAACCTCAACTGCAGCGAAAAAAAGCTTTAAATTATCTTGGTCCCTAGCGCAAATTGTACCTCGTACTCACTGTGTTTATGGCAGGACCCTCTCCCCCTTACCCTAATTTGTCTCTCACTGTATATCTCTCTCATTTTGTCTTATCTCCTGTTCCATCACCTTTTACACCTCCTCATCCCTTCTTGCCGTGTTCACTTAAGTTTATCCCTGTATTACCCCAAATCCACCCACAGCCACATGTGGAGAGCAGAATCCAAATGTCACAAAGAAAACATGATACCAGCTGAATAGTTCAGCATTGCCCAGAGAGAGGTCAGAGTGTTTCTTGGGCTCGGCCAGCCTTTGGCGCTGGCTGGATGAGGACGTGTGTGTGTTGTGGCTGAACCAAAGGTAGGGACATTCTTAAAAAGTTTTTCTCCCTCTCTTTTTCCCTGTGATGCAGACCTATGTCTCCAGGCTGATACAGCATCTGTGCTTTGTTAAACATATTACTGTTACGCAAGAATCTGGGGCAAAGAACAACAACACTTGCTAAATATTTTGTTTATTGAAGTTAAAAATGCATTCAATTGCGGTCGTGAATCCTGCTTGAGAACCCTTCCCTCTGATTAACCATGAAAACAAAGCAGCTTTAAATGGAAAATAAACCCTAGGCAGGCCACTGTTGGAGAAATTGACTTTGGTGTGTACCTGACTAGGTTTGGATTCGGGGCAGAACCAGGCCAGGAAAGCAGGTCAGAGGGTCTATGGGAGATCTGTTTGGAGTCTGCTCTGTGTGTGAGTTTTTGTGTTTAGCACGGTTTAGCCAGTCTCCGATTTACAAACATTTAAGGCCCCACTGCTGCACTGTTTCATTTTTCATTTAGTCGCAGCCCAAGGCCATGTCCCAGATTGGAGACTTCTACACAACACACCGCTGCACTCTGCACCGCACCAAGCCGCTTCCCCTCCTCATCGTCTGGTCTGGTCTGAGGAGATGAGGACCTGCCGGTGACCCCGTTGCCTGCAACACACACTCACATTCTTGCACATTTCTATATGCACGCTCACACACACATAAACATAAGCAGAGCGCAGACATATTCCTGCTCATGCACTCAAACACACACAAGCGAGCCAAGAAAACACAGACAGATAGGCAGACAGAACACACACACAGAGACAACATACGGAACAAGCCATCTAATTCCACTAATACGAACAAATCTGCAGAGACAGACAGGTATGACACAGCAGCCACTACAAATACAAAGAGATTACAGACACTCTACTGCACAGTTGTGTGTTTAGCAAGGTTAAACGCGCACATACACAAACTCAACACCTTATAGCCAGTCACATGTTTAGTACCACATACCAACATTAACACAAACATTTAGAAAAAACACAGATGCACGACCAACACATTTAAACTTACTCATACCAAAACAGAAATATGTACCCACAGAAAATGTGTACACACACACACACACACACAGTTGGTACAAGTGTGCGCACACAAAGACACACCTGTGGTTTCAGACTTGAACACCAAACTCTTAAGTCTTTGAGCTGTCTGTCCCACTTAAAGTGAGCGCTGCTTGTGAAGAGGACCTGACAGAGGGAAAACACACACACACACACACACACACTGCGATGAGTACACCGCTGACTAAGCTGAATTTCCCCCTGCTCCCCTTTCCTATTTTCCATCGGCCTCAGCGTAGGAGAACCTAGGGAAAAATAATGCCCACCATACACACGCCAGACTTCACTTTCTCTACTCGCTGTGACACTCCTTTAAACACACACATGCACATACACACACTGCTAATCCGCTCCTTCAATCTCCACAGTTTCCCTCTGCTTTCTAACACAATTTCTTTCCATGCAGCTTCTCAATATTCTGTCGTTACTCATTCTCCCAATTTCCCTAAACCCACCCTTATCTCTTATCTCTACATCTCTCCTCCTCCCTTCCCTCCATCCCTTTGTCATTTCTGTAGTGCTGTGTGGTTGACCAACAGCCAGGGAGAGACAAGTGCATGAGTGCCGGCCAAACTTGCCTGCCTCTCCGCCCAAATTACATGGGACAGTCCCAATTACCCTGTGGCCAACCAAAGCATTTCCTGGGTTAGCGCTGGTGACGCGTGCCCCCCCCCCCCCTTGCTGTGGTTACAGGGGGTGCCATTAGACGCTTGTTTTACTGCAACCCCAAGAACGTGCCCGCCGGCCGCATCCACGCCACGGGAAGTGCGACTGCAACGTTCCAATAACTGTGCCGAGCTTGATGGATAACAAATGGGAGAATGTTAGGGTTAACGCTGGAGCTTGTAGTAAATTCCTGCTGGCCAAGAGGGAGATACAAAGGGAACATTGCAAGGAAAATAGGAAATTCTAGAAAAGCTACTATGACTTTTGGGAGGCTGATAAGTGTTAGCTGTTATGTTTTGTGGGATTCAAAACATTCGTAATAAATATGAAGAGCTTTTTGGACAGGTTATCCCTAATACTATGGAAGTAAGACACGTTTCACAAAACAGGGTACAATAAAGCATACAGCTGTAGGAGATACAAATGCTTTGAATGATAAGAAAGCAGAGGAACGTTAAAGAAAATCTGAAAAGGTGATACGTTATGTTTAAGGCCATTTAAAATGATCCTTATGCATACATACAGTACAGTAGGTGTCCATAAATACACATATACTGTATGTGCAGGTCCATGAGTGTGAGATCATGTGAAAACAACTAAGTACAAGTACTAAGTACAATGTTGACATACTTTGCTTGAGTATTTTATGTCACTTTGTACTTTTATGCCACTGCTCAATATTGTCCTTTTTTAACTGAACACATTTATCTTGCAAGTTTATGGACTAGTTACGTTGGAAAAAAAGTTTTTTACATTCAAAATATACCACCAATTTATAAAATAAGACTCGTTGTTAAAGATTTAACAGCCCCAAATTTTATAAAGTACATCAAATTAACTTCACCTTAACCAGCTTCAGCATTAAAATGCTGCTTACACACTACTAAATTGGAGATAGTAATCCAAAAATAGAATTTTTTAATGATATTATACTTAAATAGGGCACGTTCTGCATAATCAAGGATTTTTACTTTTGATACGTTAAGTTCACTTTGGCAACAGTACTTCTGTGCTTTTACTTAAGTAAAATTTTGATAGCAGAACTTTGAGTATTTTAAAATTGTAGTGTTGCAGTACTCAAGGATTTGAGTACCTCTTACACTACAGCATGTGACACTGCACAGATTGTGCAGTATTTCAACGTAAAAATCAAAAACATAAACCAAAGTTCTTTTAAAAAAAAAAAAATTATAACCAAACCAAGGAGAGTCAGCGTAGAGGAATGAGAGAAAAAGAGAGAGAGAGAGAGAGTGTGATGGATCTAATGGAGGAAAGTAGGTAAACGGAGGAGGGAAAGAGTAAGCGACTGACGCACAGAGCAGGATGAGGGTTTGTAGAGGGGGTGTCTGGCAAGAGGCAAAGTGATGTAATGGATGAGAGGATAGAGGGATTAGCTGGGTGACAGAGATGAAGGGATGCTCTCTGGTGTCACCCGTCTTCACTCTCACTCTGTCCATCATTCATCAGGAGCATCATGGGGCTCCAGAGTGTGTGGCAGCTGTGCATGCCAGCTGTGTGCAAGTGTACGTGTGTAATCAATTTGTTTGCATACATTTCAAAGCTGTTTATGCACGTGTGTATTGTATGTATTAATAATTTGTCTGTCAATATTAATGTGCACCATGTGTCTGTGTGCATAGGTTGTGTTTTGTTTGTGTGTGTGTGTGTGTTTGTGTCTACTCCTAGTTGCCCATCTGGTGCTGCTATGCTGTGCTCAGCCAGCTCTCTAATAGCTCCAATAAGCCTGTGGTTTGCTGCCTCATACACACATGCACACATATACACACATACAGTATATACACAGATATTCACACACTGGCAGATGAATACGCACACACACACACACACACACACACACACACACACACACACACACACACACACACACATATGTACACAGTTAACACAAACCTTTACACAAATCTTCCTTTCGCTGTTATTTTTCTTCCAAGAGAAAGAGGCCGAAAAATGACCATTTATTTACTTTGAGCTCTGGGGCTGCAGCAACACAGCCTGCCAGTACCAGGAAAAAGAAAGAAAGAGTCAAAGAGCAGAACATAGGAGGGAGTAAAAAGGCAAAAGGTAGGCAAACAACAGAAGACGACAGGGGAGGAGTGGTGGACAAACAAGAAAATAATGAGCCGGAAGGAGTTACAGGTTGAGAGAGAGAGAAATTCCTGGTGGATGTGGACTTGTGAGCTGCGGTTTGGTCCGTTGCGGCGTTTGGTTGTGTTATAGTCTGGCTGTGGCTTGTGTGGGTTGGGCTGAATGAGAAGGGAAATAAACCCGGGCAAGAAAGTAGCTGAATTCACTCTGAGTACTTGAAAACACACATTAGCAGTGCTTAATAAATGTATCTTTCAAGTGATTTCCATCTATGTTGAGGTTGCGAAAGTGTCTGATGAGACAAATTAAGGTTCACCTTATACAATTCAAATGTTTTGAGCTGTTTATATTTGTCCAGGTCTGCTGGAGGGAGCACTTTGCCCTGCCCAGCCTGGCCCGGCTGTTGAACCTCCGATCAGTAGCAGAGTGTCTTTCCAGCAAACAGCCACTCTGGGTCCAGTTCCTACAAACTAACAACTTATTTACATGTGGGAGAGAGGGAGGGGGAGTAAACTTTTTCAAAAACGCCTTATAAGTCATTTCTACCCAGCTAAATACAGAGGTAGAAATGTAGAAAACACTGTAAACAGGACAAATTGTCAACTTCACTTTGACGTGAATCCCCTGATTTGGTGGATTACGCTCAGATTCAAAGCCAGGTTGTTCCAGTGCGTTCAACAAAACAGGTCTCTCTTCAACTAGATGTTTATTTGAATCCCCTTGGGAAAAGCCAGGTGTTGCCAGTGTACACAGGCCTAATGTGGTTTGGGGAGTTTACCTTAGAGTGCAGACTACAGGTGCTCATAGGAGTGTGCTGCACTGCTCCGAAGATAAGATGCTGAGATGGGAGGAGAGCATATGTCCCACAACCTCTAAACAATATGGACCGAGTCAGCACGGAGATACAGACAACCAGATTGACTGACAGACCGCACACACACACACACACACACACACACACACACACACACACACACACAGCTCTACTCTGAAGGCCAAGGTTGCTACAGTTACCTGCTCTCTTTCTGTTCCTTCTTTGCCTTTTTTTATCCCTCTCTTTCTCCCTGCCTTGTCTTCTGTTAATCTGTTACAGAACATTGTGATCACATGAAAAAAACATAGCAAGTGCACATATTTCCCCCTTAGCCAAGAGTTAGGGGGGGGACTATGATGGGGAGAAAAAAAAGCGAAATAAACTGTTTATTCAAAGGCAGCGCTGTGCCCTTTTGTTGTGGTGGGGACCTGTCTTTTATTAGCAGCCTGAAAAGCCTTCAAAGGCTGGAAAGACAGAGGACATGCCAACAGACGAGTGTATACAAGGCAGAGGAGAAAGGAGGGGAGGGGGAAGTTCGGAGAGAAAGGGGGGACGTGAAGGGGACAGAGCAAAAAGGTTTAGAAATAGGGTCTAGGAACATGAATGGGTAGAAAGATCTCGGGGGAGGTGGAGGAGGTTACGGAGGGTTGAGAACTTGAGATTGTGCCACTGTAGTGAGGACACAGAGCGAAGGCCAGCGCAGGAGGAAAAAGGGGGTGCTGGGACAATTCCAGATGGACTACAATATGGGGAAACTGTTCAGAACTGTTTTCATATGTTTGCAGCTTTTTAAACTGGCAGGAGTTTTACATAGTCTTGTAACTGATTTTGTCAGTGTGTGCATGTGTGTCTGATGGGGAGGTTAAGAGGAGAATTATGCTTTATATCAGATCTTGATAGTTAAAAAAACTGTTCTGGCAAAGATTATTTGGTATGTGTGTGTCTACACATAAATCTGCACACAGTTATGTGTGTTTGTCTGCATGTTGTGTGAAAGGTGTTTGTGTGAATAAACTTACATGTGTAAGGAAGATAGATGTATTTGGGGATAGCTTGGAGAGTCAAAGGAGACATTCCCTCATTGCGTAACTTCATCTCTCTTATCTCTGGTCTCAAAGCAAACTGTCAATGCTGCGTTCCCGTCTCTCCCTTACTATTTGCCTCTCTCTCTCTTTTCTTTCTCTCTTTCTGGATCAAGACTTCAGGGGCACAACCTTTTTGCTTTCCTCCCCTCTCATCCTGCTTTCCATCTCATCTGAGTATCCAAGCTGTTTGTCTACTTTGGAAAAGGGCTGTTAAAGTGCTGTGGCCACTGTGATCCAAGTTGTGTGTGTGTGTGTGTGTGTGTGTGTGTGTGTGCGTGTGCGTGTGCGTGTGCGTGTGCGTGTGCGTGTGTGTGTGTGTGTGTGTGTAGACTCAAAATACGCTGATGGTATGAACCGTACATGTACGTGTGTGCATAATGCGTGCAATCTATTTCAGTGGTTGTGTATTGTGTGTATGCGTACGCACACTGACCGCTCTTGAATCCAAATCAAAGTGCTCTGCTTTCAATAAGAGTCACAATCAGCAAAGTGGCAGCAAGAAATGACATCACTGCAGCTGGGTCCCCAGCTGGAGCACAGAAAGGACTTTGGCAAGTACGTGTGTAAGAGTGTGGATGTATGTCTGTAACAAAGTCAAAGACCACTGTATGCATAGTTTATTTGTGATATGCATATTTCATGCAATTCGTAACCCTCTGTGGCGAAGCAAAATGCAAGCAGGTCTATGCCAATGCAGTACCTTTCCTTGCAGCACAGTGTGCGTGCGTGCGTGCATGCATGTGTGCGTGCGTGTGTGTGAGAGAGTGTGAGAGTGTAAGTGAGACTTCCAACCTCAGTCATCCCCATCAGTCTCTCTGCACATTTTGTGCCTTGTTTCTATTGGAGCAGACAGTGCTGCGGTGAGAAAAACAACAGGAATTTCATCTGTCATTGATTAAGCCCATTAACGGTGGTGTCTGATGTCTTTTACACTCATTCCACACACACCGACATGCAGCTGGACTCACAAACACACAAAGTTACACACACACTCTACCCCCACATTGTACCGCTACCAAGACTACCATACAGCAACGGACACACCATGGAATATCATCAAGATCCACACCATTTGTGTATGTGTATGTGTGTGTGTGTGTGTGTGTGTGTGTGTGTGTGTGTGTGTGTTTTGGGTGTGAATGGATTTTACCGCAGATAGTCATGCAGCCGGAAATACTGATCATAAACTTCCAACCAGCGTGAGCAACCAACAACCCCACAGGAGCCAACACACACACACCATGCTACTGGACGTGCAAGCTACTGACACACACACACACACCACACACACACACACACACACACACACACACACACACACACACACACACACCACACCAGCCGAAACAAATAACACACAAACTGTAAACTGCCCTCATGTGAACAAACGATGATTTCAAATACACCGGCACACACACACACACACACACACACACACAACACAGCCACTGAAAACACACTGCTACTGAGCATGCAACCAGACACTCTAAACTCACTAAACAAATGTCTGATGTTGTCACTCTGGTATTTACCACTCCACCACTGTCATTTTACAAGCCAGACTTACTACTTTGAAAGTACAGGCATTGTGATTTTAGCTGCATGCTGAAAGTGTAGCTCACATAATGTGACCGTTATTGGTTAAAAAAAAGAGATCAAGTGCTACAATTCCACTACGTTGATGCGGTTTACATCGTAGAATAAAAACAAAAGTGAAAACTTCATGTTTTTGTGATCTACCCGAGCACCTTGAATTGTTGATGAGGACATTATTATTTTTGTCACAGGAGACACAGTCTTCTGTCTGTTTAACACAACAACAAAGTCATTACAAAAAAAATCTTAACTCAAGGTCCACTTACTTTTTGTAGAACTTTTGAACACATCTCATGGTCTTCTTCAGCAGATGGAGATGGCTTGGTTCTCTCTTCTGTCTTGAACTTCAGTCTTCAAGTGGTTGTATACACAACACAGACCATAACTCATGTTGCTGTTCAGATATGGTCTTTGTCACTTAATGATATCTTCATGTCAGGCAAACTCCATTCACTGAGGAAGTGTGCAACTGTGAAATTTGAGTAAAAGCACCAGAACAATTAAGTGAGTGGACCTTGAATAAAGTTTTTTTTGTCAAACTAACCATTTCCAAGTCAATAATTAATTTTTGTAATATCTTTCACTTTTAGAAGATGCATAGGATATCACTCCACTTGAATAAATGCTGAAGCCAAAAGAAAACATCATCTTGGGTTTAACATATTTTATTCAGCACTGTAAATGTATGAAATAGTTGCCATTGAAGCAGTTTCAGACTCTAAACTATACTAACTAAATAATCACTAAGTGTGTTGAGATTGTGACTATAAAAGCCATAGCATGTGATTCACATCCTTTTCATGCTCATCTAACCACTCAGTGACCCCTCATGCCCTCTGTGGAAACATCTGCATCCGTTATGTTTTTCCATTCATGTTTATTCAGGTTTCTTTAACTTGTCGCTTGTCTGTATGTGGAACATGTCAATTATCTATTTTATAGGAATGTTCATAAAGAAACGAGGCTCGAGTCGTTTCTTAACTGTTGTGCAACCTGTGAAAATGTGTGGGAAAATTCTCTTGACTTTGCACAATACAAATTAATTTCAATGTACATAATTTGGTTGTGTATATTATGAGTTTCTCTGTTCCTTTTCTATAATGTTTTATCCAATATGTAGTTGATTAGGTATTTATAGCCTCTGAAATTTCCTTTAACTTCAGTCAGCGCAGTTCTCACCAGATCATTTGGGTACAAAATAGTTCCTTCATAATAAAAATAATTTTCCTCTATCCAAGCTGAATACAGGCCATTGAGCTGAGGAGAATGATTTAACCAAGTGGTTGTCCACCAGCTGTCACTGCTTGATTTATTCATTTTTGTATTGCAGAAGCAACGGGGAGTTATTACTTGCAAGATATATAAATAGAGCTTTCAGAACTTTTTAATCATCCAACTTTGAGCTTCAAACCAGTCAAAGCCAACCATTATCTGTATAATTGCTCTAGTTAGTCGTACTTTTAGCGATAGAATAGAACAGAATTGAGCACACAAAGCATTTGGCAGAACAGGAGAGCAGAGTAAAGCCAACAGCAGAGACCTGGGGGAACAGACCAGTGATGAGGGACGGCTACCAGAGACACCCATCAACTCACATGGGTGTGCACAGCAACCCACAAACACCAGTGAACATGGGCCATAAAGAACACATGATTATTCATATAGATACAGTACACAGGCCAGGAAAGGGCAAGCGTGTAAAAACACAAACACACACACACACACACAAACAACAAGTTATGCTCACAAGTACCTGCACACATCCCACCTGTATTTCACATGCATATACACTTTTGTTTCGGTGCATATTAAGCACATAAATTTATGCTTAATCATGAATGTTTCCTCTCAACCTTTTCTCTGTGCTTCCATCTTTGTCCTCCTATTAAATTCCAGAGATCCGTCAGATTCCATATTTACATCACAGGAGACCGCCCCACGGCCCTGCCGCTCTTCAGAAGTCCAAAGCTCTGTCCAACGCACCAGTTTGACTCCAGACTCTGACGTGCTATAATTTAGCTCTTTCCAGAGCACTTTACATTCCCTCTGACTGTCACTTCCCATATATCACTGTCATTCAGCTCATCTGTCAGGGGTCTGGGAAAAGGGCTGCAGGTAACTGAGCTGAGGTGTCATCAGATTCCTGTCTGAATCTTTTTTTGGTTGTTTCATCTGCTCATAATGCACACACATGTAAACTCACATAACTAACCTACGTCTGAATGACAAAGGGCAGAGTGGAAAAGGCAGGTGGGTGTATATGTAGTGAGAGGTTGAAGAGAGAAAGGGAGGAAGGGACAGAAGCCAACAGAGAGAGTGTGAGCAAGGGGGAAAGAGCGTTAGAGAAAGAATGAGAAGAAAAGGGAGAATAAAACAACAGGCAAAGTGGGAGAGAAAAGAAGAGGGGGAAAGCCTCCCGAGTGCTTTTTTGCTCCAACGGTACAAAAGGTTACAGCATGACGGGGGTAGGTGTCAGGTGATGTGTGACAAGTCCAAATTAAAGATGACATAATGGCAGGGGCCCGGATGGGGTCCTAACTGGGGGCTGACTCAGGGTGGGGGCCGACCGTGGCAACCAAGTTGAGCTGGGCCATGCTGCGCTGGGCCGGGCTGAAGCTGGGCAGCAGGGGGCTACCCTGCAGGCTCCTCCATATGGAACGCGTTAGCCTAGCGATTGCTAATGAAATGCAGGCTGACGTCAGGCAGACACCCACCCATTGTTTTGCTGCTTAATTTGTTATAATATTTGTCTTATAAATGAGGATTTTGCAAGGACAGAGGAAGAATAAGAGGCTACAGCCACAGATGAACAGAGGTGGGCAAAGGGTATTACAGTAAGAGCCCAATGTCAAGGCAGCAAATGGGGTTTGAGCAGTCAAAGTTAAGATAGAGAAAAGCTCTGGGACTTAGCATAAGTGCTAACACAAGAAGGGCCAGGGCCTCAGCTGTCTAAGTGGGAGGTACGTGACCTGAGGACTAGCATGGGTGGGTGCAATGGAAAGGGAGGGACTGGTGTAAGAGAATGTGAGTATGTGTTAATTTCATATGGAAGTTTTGAGCATAAACAAACATTTCTGCATTACTCACAACAATGTTTGTTAGAAATGCACCATTCAGCTACTTCTGTAGCTGCCTCTCTGTTTCATGCATCCTCATTTACACTCTTTCAGTAAGAAATAAAGAGAAGTAAGATTTTTTC
>NC_045742.1:17639148-17639984 GCF_008692095.1 Etheostoma spectabile
CCCCCCCCCCCAACTCTCCTTCAAGCCCATTCACCCGGTTTCCAACATACAGAGAAGTCTTCCTAAAATAGGCTCAGTGGAGCAAGTTTAAGAATGCTTTTGTTATTCCAAAAGGAGTTGTGCTGTAATTGACCACCACCTGGGCATCTGGCAGAAGTCACAGTGAGCTGGAGAGAAGGGGATGCAGAGGGAGAGGAAGGAGCTGTGGATGGAAAGAATGAAAGAAATGACAAAACAGAGATGAACAAATGGAGACTGAGGAAAGACAAGAAAGGAGGAAATATTAATGGGGAGGGGGGTGTTTGAATGACGGAAAGTGTGTGTGCTTTGACCCTCTCTCTCTCTCTGTCTCTTGCTCTCCCACTCTGACATGTCAAGTTGAAGGTGCTTTATTGGCATGAGTAATGATGGGAGGTGTTGCCAGGGTAATTACATAGCACATTAAAGGGTTTCATAAACATTACAGTTCCTCCTCTGCCCGGTGGCAAGGCTAAAGGGGCAGAAAGAGGGGAAAAAAACACAATGAGAGAAATGGACACAGTGAGAAGGAACAGAAGCAGCACAAAGGAGAGCAGAGAGGAGAATGGAAGAGTAAAGGGCACTTAGAGGAGAGGAGGGGAAGGAGGAGAGAAGGGAGGAGTGTGGAAGAGATGAACAGAAAAGATGACAGGAGTGAAGGTTACTATGATCATGGATTCCATCGCAGAGTGCATGAACATGAAACAAGAAGAAAAAAAAACATGCTGGAGCAGCGTCCAACACAAGCCACAGCTGCAATTCCCATCACTATGCATGGCGAGCACAGCATAACTCTCTCTCTCTTTAACACACACACA
>NC_045742.1:17639994-17658703 GCF_008692095.1 Etheostoma spectabile
CACACACACACACACACACACACACAAACGTGCATGCTGCAGTCATGAAACACATGTCAACACAACTTTATACATACCCTTGTTGACGCAATATTTGCATTTACTTGTAACCATTTACACTGTAGCCACAAACTCCACATACTCAGCTGTGCACATTCTGTCACTGAGGGTCATGACACTCACTCAAACAAACACACACAACCACAAGGAACATAATTACACAAACATCAACCCAGTCGCTGAGTGTTGCATGTTTATGTACAACCTCATTGGTCAAAAGCAATTATCTTTTTCTTATTCTCTACATCCTCACATAGCGCCCCTGCCAATCAGTGTCAGACAGCATGCAGTGCCACTGCTGCAGTAAATCTCTATTACACAGGACCTTTTGTGTTTACCCTGCAGTGTTCATCTTATCTTTAGTTTTGTGCATCTAAAAGTCAAATAAAAAAATTTGATGGTGCATAATAATTTCATTGGGATGGTCAGAGGTTCTTGAATTGTTGGTCCCTGCCTATGGTTTTGTTATGAGTTCCTAATGATGCTGATATATGATCCAGGTACATGAAGTTGGCTTCTTCTAAGCCTGATGTCTTTATGATTTTTACACACCACCTCATCAATGCAAACTGTCCAAACTTCAGCAAGCAGCCTTGTCAGATGGCACCGAGGTGAAGATGAGACAATCTAGCTCCTGGATTTCAAACGTTGTTGGATTTAAAGTCAGTATTTTGCATGTGGTCAATCACAGATGTTTTGTATTATTAGATGTTTTGGAAAACCTCATTCACAAAATGACAATAAGCCTCTGAAAATGTTCCATGATGAAAATTGTACCATGTATTACACTAAGAAGGCAGGTGTAGCTCAAAGAACACAACTACCTGATTCACTCTGCAAAACCAGGCATTGGTCTAACAATGGCAAGCTACAGTAGATTACATGAAGAGTTACCCTGACACGAGTCCAAAGCAGCATCAAACCATCCAACTTGAAAGTGTCAAAGTAAAGTTATTCCATGCTTCAGCTGTGCTATGTATAGAGACAACAGCTGCAATGGATTGTGCATCGGAGGAGAGTAAACGTTCATACTCACTGGATTAATCTTGCAGGAGAAGGGAGCAGGCTGTGCACCACCAACATCGCCTCTAATAAAAACAATATTTTGCCTTTCTCTTCATCTCAACTATCGCACAAACGTCTCTCCGCTAATTAATTCCTGCTCTTACTTTGTTGCAGCTGTCAATTCTCTCATCTCACAGACGCGGACAAGTGGCGAACAGGTTCTAATTTCAAAGCCCAGCACACTGTACGCATTCCTTGACTTTGCATGGGCCCCCCTGTCATCAAAGGGCCTTTATTAAGTGTCTCATACATTTACACATTGGGGAACAGTTTATACTTGGCTGGTGATTAACAGAGTAGGGATATCTATCCCAGAAACCGATGTTAGCCTGACATCTCAACATCTGATGTGAAGTTTAAGGCCCATGTCTGCAGGTATTAATCAAAGCCAAAAGAGTCTCTCCCTCCAGAGATTCCACATATACACAGGCCTGCTTCCCCAGCCCTTCCTCCCATCCAAACATATACAACCAATACCTCATAGACACAGCTAATTGGACACAATCCACTGCACTTGACACATCTGAAAACTCCAAAGCCTTGTGTCACCAGAATGATGGATTGCATTTATACTGTTCAAAGTTTTCACAGTGTCTTACACTTAAGAGTACACAGTGGGGGGGGATAATGTTGCCTGCCTGCCAGCTTGTATTTGACTACATCCAAAACAAAGGATATCTAAACTTGACTCCTCACCCACACCTCTACACTCACACACAACTGTCTTAATGAGCCAACAACTGGCCCGTGGCTGAGAACGCTCCAAGCTCTGCATTAGGTTCCACTCCAGTCACCCATAACATAGAGTCCAGCACACCATGCCGCTCATCCACGATGACCTTGGGGTCAGGCCAGAATGCCCTCATATAATGAGAGTGCTGTTTGGGGATTTGTTGGGCTGTGATAGAGAAAGGGCAAGCACACGCAATGCACCCTGGGTCTTTGTCTGGATGCTGACGGTATTGACGAGCACTGATCGATGTTAATTGCTAGACAGAATGGCCATATTGACCAGGCTCCATGGATGAAGAAGCCTACAGGCCCAATCAAAGAAAAAGAGAGAGATACAGAGGAAAAGCTGTTGGGCCCAGACCTACAGCAGCTAGGGCCCCAGAAACACACACACACACATACACACACACGGCTCTCATTCACTTTAATGAGTGGAGAGAGGAGCACAAAGACATAACGTCCATCAATGCCAAGTCTGTTCAACACAACAGAGGGTAAATGCAAAAAATAGGTGTCCTGGTGTGTGTCTCTTTGTGTGTTTGTGTGCACCGTGCATGCATGTGTGCATTTATGAATAATGTGTGTGGCAAAGTTGGTCTACATGAAAATAAGATTTTTTGAGTGTGGAAAAATGGAAAGGGGACATCCATGTGTTTGAAGATGTGTGTGTGTGTGTGTGTGTGTGTGTGTGTGTGTGTGTGTGTGTTGTGTTGTGTTGTGTGTTGTTCAGTGTGTGTGTGTGTGTGTGTGTGTGTGTGTGTGTGTGTCTTAGCTGGGGATCAATAGGCAGGAGCTGCAGAGGCAAAGACATGGGCAATCAATATGCTGGCTGCAAACAGAAGGAGGGACAGAGTGAGCAGATAAAAAACAGCCGGGGAGATTAAAGAGACAGATAGGGTGAACAGAAAATGAATGAGAAAGAGTGATGTGACAGAAGGAGAGAGGGAGGAAGAAAAGGCCTTGTGTGCCTAGTTGGTTTAAAAAAAATGTTACCCTAAGATAAGATAAGATAAGTGAAATGTGATTTCCAAACCCAGGTAACATTTCTGCAGAAAACGCCACAGTAAGATCAATGTATAAGTAATTTCTAAGACTTTCTGCAGGTTTGTTTAGTGAGCAACCAATCACAGTTACAATTGAGGTTTGAACAATATGTTATTCTAACTGTCTGTGACTCCAGATGTGAATGGGGCTCAGTTTAATATTGTCCTTTATTTTCTTTTTTTATTACAACCACAACACATGTTCATACTGCTGAGCCAGAAACATTAAGTCTTGATTCCCAAAAGAATCCTAGTGTAACATAAATGTGCCAGATTTACAATGGGAAGATCATCTCAGCATCAGTATCCTTTTGGAAAATCTTCTATATCTGCAAATCCACTACTACTGTTAAATCAGGCTTTTGTGTACAGTGTGTGAATGGAGTTGAGCTCATCTGTCTGCTTTTTCTTACTCCACTATTGTACCTAGATGTGCTATAGTTCTTGTTCTGAACCCTTTCATCTGGGTTTAAGAGTACCAGACGGGCCTCATTCCTCATCACCAGAATGTGGTTCAAATCCCTCTCCACAACATTTACACTTGTGTCCCTTGCAGCAGTGCGGTGAGCAGCAAAAAGCACACAGACACAGGTGCAAAGACACAGAGAGCCAGTAGTAGGAAAGAAGGCCAGAGGCTTGTCTATGGAGCATGACTGGAAAGGCATTCAACCACAGTACCCATACCCAGCCCTGCTCAACCCTGTGTGTGTGTGGGGGGGGGGGGGATTTGCAAGTACAATGTTGAAAAGAATAGGCTGCACTTGGAGCCAAGATAGCTGTCCCTGGTGACTTTTTCTCTCTCTCTTTTACTTTACTCACGCTCTCTGTGCAGTGTGTGTGTGTGTGTGTGTGTGTGTGTGTGTGTGTGTGTTTGTGTGTGTGTGTGTCCCGGTGTCTGTCTGTCTGTCTGTCTGTCTGTCTGTCTGTCTGTGAATGAAAGGTATGGCAGGAGTGTTGTGTTGGCTTGGCTGACCGTCTGCGGTTGTGAGCGGTGAGAGGGAGTTTTGGGAGCGCAATGCGGGCGTTGCTGCCGAAATCCCTGAGAAATGTTCGTTTTGGATCCGTATCCGTGCTTACATACCGCCCTCCCGACTGTCTCTCATTCTCCGTTTCATTTCTCCCTCTTAAGGTTTAACTTAAAAGTTATGAAATGGGGAGTCAAAATACATCACTTGAAAGCGCTGCGGCTCTGAAGGGTGTGTGAGTGCACTGCTCTCCACCCTGAGTCCGGGGCCACTGAGGCTGCAGGGGTAAGGTTATCTTCAGGGGAGATAACGGAGGGCAAGACATCCACAAGACAGATGTTCACTTGACTGAGGCAGGTGTCATTGTTTTGTGGAGATCTTTAAAAGACAGAAAGAGAGAGAGAGAGAGAGAGAGAGAGAGAGAGAGAACCCTGCTTACCTTATTTATTTGCTCTGAAATCCACTTTAAAATCGTACTAAAGTCGATACTGTGACACCATTCAAATTGTGTCCAATGCATTTATGCTACTTGTTTCAGGAATTTTCACAAACAAATATAAGTTGAAACGAGGCACAATAACTTAATGGGAAAATGGCCCGATTCGTGAAAATTAAAGAAACAAGTTGATTTGTATTGTAGCCTAAACACGTGAATTTATCTCACCTCATTAGCAGATGTTTTTCACAGAACCGAACGCTTGTTAAAATGAATATTTGTGCAGTGTAAGTTGGGTCGGCATCGCATAGCGACTGACTAATCCCATTTTGATCCAGTAAGTGTGCATGTGCGTGTGTGTGAGAGGCAAGAGAAGGGAGCGAGAGAGAGGTGGGAGGGAGTGAGGAGAGGAGGCAGGGAGGGAGGGAAGATTGATCCGCGTCTGTTAAAATCTTGTTCGGGTTTTTCTTGGAGTGAGGTTTGTGCCTGCCGACGCGCCTCTCCTATGCAGCCCCCTCAAGAAGAGATTTTTTTATGGAAGAAAAACTTGGCATTTCTGAAAGGGAGAAGCTGCATTATAACAGTGAAGTGGATTAAAAAAACGCACGACTGGGTTCTTTTTGAGTTCTCTCTTGCGTTTTCTCCTCTGGTGAATGAAACAGGGAGGCAAACATAAGGGTAAGGGGGGACGGTGCAGGTTCTGATCTGGGAGTTTATCTGTCAGTGTGATTGTGGGTAGACACATTTCCAGTGCGCACGTTTTAACTTTTATTTCTTCAAAAACTGGTGAGTTCGACTCCTCTCTTGCACCGCGGAGTTTGCTTTTCTCGGAACCAGGAGACTTTCGTGTTTTTTTTTTCTCTTCGGAGAAAGTGCTTAAACTTTCTACGTTTAAAAAAATAAATAAAAAGATCGGATTGCATTTTCCCCCTTCAAACATTTTTGAGGTGATGTCATCGTGCTGTGTTTTGGCTGGTATTGTGTCGAGAGGGCGCAGGGAGAACTACTGCAGCCAGGCGGTTTCCAGCGGCTGAGGCAAGCGGTGAAGTCCGGAAAATCAGGTGCAAAGTGCGGCTGTCATTTCCTCGCCGTGTCGCGGGAGGCTGAGTCCGCCACCCAGTCACAGCTGCTCCCATCCTTTTCAGCCACCCCTCCCTCGTCTTTCTTTCCCCTTTATTATTCCATTTTCATTCAGCACTCTCCATATACCCCTCTGAACTGGACCTCTCCGGGACCTTATCACCCTCTCTGTCGGACACTGTTGGTCGGTGTTACCTGAGCCACAGACCCGTTGAGCCAGCGTGGGGGCGCAGTCATGACCGAGGCAGCCCTACATTACCCTGCGCCCGCAGAGCCCCCGTCTCCAGCTTGCCGTTTGCGCCATCAGCCACCCCAGGTAGCCCACCTCCAACAGCTCCTGACCCTGCTCTGCTGGGACTGAACCTGCCTGCTACTCCTGTCTGTGCCGGAACAAACACTCCACTTTTTGTTATCATCTCACTGACTACAGAAATTATTTTGGTGACCAAAAACTTGCTGTTGCGCTAAAACGTTACGCATTGGATTTTGCAGAATATTACCTCTCCACCGCATCTGTCCACAAGGCCGAGCATCACTCTGAGGGTCAACAAGATCGCTTGCAGTTGGTTATCTGTGACGCGTGAGCGCGCTTTCACCTGTTCCTCTCCTTGTCGAGGACGCGCAGCTTTTAAAACCCTGACCTTCCCCCTTTGCTACCCCGCCCATTTGTCTCTCCACCGGTCTGGACAGCTGTTAGAGGTTGCCCGGCGGTCACAGTGGCACAGTTACCCCGGCCTCACACCCCAAATTGCCCGCTCCCGCAAATTTACCCACACCGGGAAAACCTGGGCACGCCGCCGCCGATGCCAACGGGAGTATCCGCTGACTCTTTGACTCTGCACTACATCCAGCGGATTCAAAACACAGAGGGGAACTCTCCGGACTGTCGGACTGGCCCAGATCGAGCGAGGAGACTGTCACTGGGACAAGTTCCATAGTGGAGGGGGGAAGCAATGTGGCCCCTTCTTTCCACGCTGACCGTATTGTAAGTCACTTTTATCACTTTATCATGTAATTATCGTATTTATCCACCCAGGCTCTATTGCTTTCTATAGTTGTTTGAACTACTTTCATGGAAGGTCTTACTACATATGAAGATGATGGAGAGGAAGGTTGCAGTGTCTAACGATTACATCACTCCTCATGGAAGGCCTTGTTTTGATTGGCTGACAGTTCAGGGTCACTGGGTCAGAGTCAGGGCCCTGTTACTCATAAAACCTGCCATAAACATCTCCATCACCATCTGCACTCACTTCAGGGATAGCCAAGCTGTCTTAGAAAAAGGCAATTTTCCCATCGCCAAGAAAATGCTTTTTTTTTTCCTTATTGAAAATATTTCAGAAGTTGAGTCAAATAACACCGGCTTTATCTAGTGGGATAGGAAAATGATAAAATGCCAAGAGCAAATATAAGGGAGGAGGATACAGACTCAGGGGGCTTAAGTTTGCCCATTTGAGGTGTGTCTTGTTAAAAGCCAATGGATTTATTTTTCTTTCTTTGTGTCGGCTGTACTTCTCCCAGATGGCAGTCATCTCCAGATACTTCTCATTCCTCACACAACCTGGACAGGGTGTGTGCTGTTGCTGCTGGTGTCTGCCTGACTTTCTCTCTCTTCGTGTGTGTCTCTCTCACACTCTCTCCACTTACCCACCTAACTGCCTACATCTGTCTTCCTGTCTTGCCTATACCCAATTTTTCCACAGATACTTGCTCAGATAAAAAGTATGAATTAATAACTGATGAATGATGGTGTCCCTGGCAGTATCCGAGGAGGAAGAGTCTCACTGTTTAGTCTGCAGATTTTAGCTTAGGTCTTTCAAAGCCAATAGTCTTTCCATTAATTTCCTTCTTACCTATCAGTTTTACCACAGCCATGTCACTTCACCCATGCTGTATGATCATACTGACAGTCTTTAGCCAGTGAAAAAAGTCAAGTGCCTTTTGCCCCAACAACCTGTTACTGCGCTTCTCATAAAGCCACAGCTCCATTATGAGGCCCTCTTCTTCACTAACCATTGCTCCACCATAGGCCTATTACTGCTGATACATGCACCACTCACACACCCACTAGCCTAACCACTATTCTTTACCGAGGCCCACTGCTGAACATCTAAAACTCTTGCACCATGCTGAAGCCCCATTCTCCAGAGTTGGCCTACCACGCTAACCACTGCTACATACAGCTGAAACCACCGCTCTATGCTGAGTCCCACCAGGCCGACCGCTCTCGCTCCATGCTGCTGCCCAGTCCTCATTGCTGAGGCCTGCTAGTCTAACCGCAGCCTCCATATGGTAGATCTGCTGGGACGCAGGTTTATGATGTCAGACCCTTGCTTGTTTTGGCAGCTGGCCAACGCGCACCGGGCTTTCCCTCTCTCCATACCTCCTTCTGTCTTTACTCTCCCCAACTTTTACTCAGCGCTCTTTTATTTTCTCGTTTTCTCATCCCTCCCCCACCCCCGGCTGATCCTGTCTCCCTCTTCCTCTCTCCTTCTCTTTCTCTCTGTGGCTGGCATAATATGGAGTGTCTGTGGCTTTTGTGGGAGTGGGGGAATCCAGTGCGAGGCACTTTTCCTCCAGTGTCCTCGGTGGCAGTGCAGCCGTGGTGTTTTAACAGCTGAGAGTCCTCACAATGCACAGGCACTCAGGTTTTTTCGTCTGCACAGGCAAAATGTGAGGGCCAACTCTCTACTGCATTGCCCAGGGTATCTGCATCTAGTAGACTCAGGGGCCAACACACCAGCTATGGGAAAGAAATGCTAAGAAACACAAGGGAAGGGACAATATGTATATGTATATGTATATGTATATGTATATGTATATCCGTGTGTTAGTCAGGAGGCAGTGACATGTGTTACGATGTGCATGAGTTGAACCCCCCTCCTCTTTCATTCCCATATTTATCTTTTTGTCTACTTCTCACGCCAGACCACACTCTGTGGTTACACTACTGTCTCTTATTTTGCCACTTTTTCTCCTCTTTCCTTCAAGATGTAACCTTCGTCTTTTTTACCCTCTCCTTGTCACATCTGTGCATCTTCTTTGTGATTCTTAATATCTGTCAGCCTTTCCTTGCTTCATTTTACATTACATGTCATTAACGCTTTTATCCAACGTGACTTATAATTACTATATATAGAGGTCGCACGCCTCTGAATCAACTATGGGTTAAGTGTCTTGCTCAGCGACACATTGGTTAATGTATTGCAGTGGCAATCAAACCCAGATCTTCCACACCAAAGGCGTGTGTCATATCCACTTCACCATCACCACCACCATCTCCCCTCTATTTAATCTTAAATTACTTAACTTCTCCCTATCCCTTTGTGTACCTTTCAGTTTACCCCTCTCTCTCCTCACTATCTCCCTCTCTCAGAAGCGCACATGTCTTTCCTTTGGCCCAGCTGTCAGCTGCCTGCTCCTCCTGTACACACACATACACCCTGCACACATCGGCACATCTGTGTGCATGCCCATGACAGTGTGGAGGAGTCACCCTACTAACCCCAAACATAAAGAAAGATAGGAGGCAGGGAACGATAGGAGAAAGGTAGAGTGGACAGAGAGACTGAGAAGGAGAGATAAGGTAGGGAAGAGATAAGGAGGACAACACATCAGAGAAAAAGAGTGGAGTAGAGAGAGAAGAGGCATGCAGAGAGATAGCACAAGACGAGGTGGGGAAAGACAAAATTCGTAGAATTGCTTTTCAGCCCACACACTTGGTTCTGAACTTCATCATGTCTGCAGCCACTAATTCAGAACAGTTCAAGGACTGCCAGAGTAGATTTTGCGCAACACTATCACTCCCTTACTAAAGATGTGAATAACATTTGATACATCCAAGGTCTACACTTCAATTAAGCAATGTGATAAAGTGAGACAAATTTAAAAACTGTAACCAGCTGTTTAAATCATAAATGTCCAGATCAGATGGATAAGTAAGTAATAAGAAATAATACACATGTTGTCTTTTAACAAGGACAATACATACTAAGGCTGCATGCTACATCACCGCCATTACTCCCCACGAATTGATTCCTCCATAAATTATTTTTCTACACATTTTGGAAGCTTGTGTTCTCACTTATTCATAGCATCTCTAAATGTAACCACAGTCCGTCACTCTCCAAAGCCACATCACAGCGGAGTGTACACCTGTAGTCCAGCCCAGCTGTCTACATACACAGAGCAGCCAAATAAGCCAGCCCAGTCCCTTAGATGTCCAAACCAAAACATGTTCTAGTTGTCTCAGCATGTTTGCCATTTCGCCATGGTCCAATCAGGTCATTTGGAGGCCAGATTTTGGTGTGGCGAAAGTCATGAACGGGTCAGAAAATGGGTTTGGACAGAAGGCTGGTAGCGTAACGATAAACACTGTTCTGGGTGTTTTCTGTCTGCCGATGCTTGGACATCTGCCTGTCTGTATGTCATGTCTCTGTGCCAGCCACACACCCAGCAGTGTGAGTAATCACCCAATAAGGAAAAGAGATGTTGAACAGAAAGAACGGCAGAGAAGAAAGAGATGGAAATGATGGTGTCACGCATAACCCTTCCAACATTCAATGTGGCTTACAAATTTCTAAACTCATCTGTTTCGACTTTTCCAGATGTATCCAGATGTTGCTGGTGATGTGCAATCCATTGCAGGTAAGATTCATAAAAGTCCTACATGAGCAATTGTTCATTATATAGAACAAATTGTAGATTGCTAGTACGTGCAGTTCATTAAGCTTGATCATAACTCTGGGAGTGTGTCTGCCTTGGTGTGTGTGTGTGTGTTCTCTTAGCAGGTACTTGGTGTGGATGGGGTCAACTTCAGTGTGCATGTGGAGAACCAGACGCAGGTCCGAGACACCATGAGTCGGAGACACCACCGGGTCTACCAGCTCTACAGCCGTACCAGCGGAAAACACGTCCAGGTGCTAGGACGCAAAATCAGCGCTCGAGGAGAAGATGGAGACAAATTTGGTAAGACACACAGTAGCACACAGGCAAACAATTTGGTATATGTGAGTGTATGCATAGTTAGATTCTTTCCTGCACACACATGCACATCACACAGACTAACGACTGCAAGTACAAAGACTTGAAGGTTGACCAAGTGAATGCATGAATAGATACAGAATGCAACTGTGCAGGCACACTCACAAAAGCACACACACATGCCTCCCCAGGCTTTGGCAGAGGGGCAGTGGAGCTTGTCTTGGGAGTACAAAGACCTCATCGACTGGCTGCTGACTCAATGATTCACAAGAGAGCAAAAGAATGGAGAGAGAGAAGAGAGAGAGAGAGAGAGAGAGAGAGAGAGAGAGGTGGTTAGTGAAGGTGTTAGTGAAAAAAAAGTGTGAGTTAGCGGGTGAAGCCTGGCAGGTAGAGTGTCGGACTGAGTGTTAGAAACTCATCTCCTTCATCGATCCCTTCATTGATTTCTCATCCTCACTGTTGTCTCCTCTGGATTTAAAACAGCAAGCTTCCTCTCCCTAGCTCCCTACCTCCCTCCCTCCATCCTCCCTCTGTCCATCCCCCACTCCCTCTTCCTCTCCACCTTTCTCCGTCTTTAATGATGTCTAACCCATTCTTAAACCCCACACAGAATCAATGGGCAGAAGAAAGCAAAGCAATAAAACAAGAGTTCATATTTCTGCATGCGCTCCAGCAGTGGCTCATATTGCACATCCCTGTCGATTCACAAACATGTCAGGTTGCTAACATGCCACTTCAAACCATAGATGGGACCATAGATGCACAAGCCTGTCTGTTTATTGACAAACACCACTATTATAGGGCCTACGGAACAATCCATCCAAAACTGACCAACTATGGCGATGAGATATTACACAGGGGAACCAAGTGCAGAGAGAAGAAATAAAGCAAAGAAGAGGCGGGTGCATGAAGGTATAAACATGAAGCAAAAGAGCAGAAGGGAGACAAGAGAAGAGTTGGGGGAAGAGAGCGGAAGAGGGCAAGAGGGAGGGAGGTATTGATTTCTCTTGACCCCTTTGTTGACTAAGGTCATGTAGGAACCATTTTAGGAATTTATTTTTAAACAGGCACAAGCACTCTCTGAACATGTGTAGTTGGTGAAGCGGTACTGCCTAGAAGGATGAACATGCATGCACCTGCACACACAAATACACATAGGTGCACACGCATATGCACTTACCTTTAAACAACAGTATCGCAGACACTCAGTCTGAGTGTTCTCCCGTTGCTCTCAGCCCACCATGCTCCGTCTACTCTTGGCTGTTATCTTTTTTATGAGGCCCATTTGTGGTCAGCAGCCTTACATCCATGTGTGTGACCAGGCTTATCTGACAACCATCTGTCCAGCCAGAGACATTTACATCGGCCTGTGATTTATCAGCACATTTAACAGCAACTATGAATCCTAAAACTGATTTAACGTGAATGCCTTATCTGGTTTTAAAAACCCAAATCTTATTTATTGGTGGCTGGTAATCTGTGCAAGTAGTGCCACACTACTTGGCCATGGGCCTGTTTGTGTAAGCTTGAATGCTGTCTAATTCCTTCCTCTAACTTTTGTATGATACACCTAATAAAACTGTGAAATCCTGCAAACACAACAAACTTTATTTCTCTGTATTGCCTGTGGCTCTAATGTCTGTCTGTCCCTATGTCTGTCCCTTCACAAGCCCAGCTCGTAGTGGAGGCCGATACCTTTGGTAGCCAGGTGAGAATCCGGGGCAAAGAAACCAATTTCTACCTGTGCATGAACCGCCGAGGCAAGCTGGTAGGAAAGGTAAAACTTCTTTCTTTTATCAACATTATCAAAAATCTGATTATCTTACAGTTTTCTGACCAGCCTCTCTTTGTTTCTCCCTGTATGTGTGTGTGTTTGTGTGCGTGTGTGTGCTTGTGTGTGTTCTTGTGTGTACTTGTGGTTTATCTGCTCTCTCAGAAGGCCAGTAATCGAAGTGATGACTGTGTCTTTGTGGAAAAGGTTCTGGAAAACCACTACACAGCTCTGATGTCAGCACGCTACACAGGCTGGTATGTTGGCTTCACTAAAAGAGGGCGTCCTCGCCGTGGGCCCCACACTCTCCCCAACCAGCAGGACGTACACTTCATGAAGCGCTTCCCGCCTGGGGAACAGCCCGACCTCACCACCCCCTTTCGCTTCACCACCGTCAGCAAGCGGGGCAAGCGGGTGCGTGCTACTGGGCCCCGCTAGTAGTGGCTAATGCTAGCACCCGCTGTCTTGTCTTCTAAAGCCTTTACCGGAGCCTGCCAATGGATAACCCAATCATCTCCTCTGTCACACACGACAGAACACCTCCCTTCGTTGGGACAAACATTGACCAGAAACTTGATGAATCATTCATGGGGTTTAGCTTTACACCTACTAATTTGCCACTAGTTAGTGATCATTCCTCTCAATTTTAGTTCCCTTACTGGACTAACTGGACCATTGCTGGACTGGTCCATCGCTGGACGCTCTATGGACCTGGTCTGCTTCCCTTCACAGGCCAGAAGTACTGACAGGGAACCTGAAGGGCAGCCAGAGTCCCAGGCTCTACGAAGGCCTTTATTCCACAACCACAAAAACCACAAGACCTTCATGTCTCCTTTTCTCAACCAGCTGGACAATGTCAAGTATGGGATTACAGCTGGACCATACAGAGAGAGAACAAGACTGGGAAAGACTGACTGAACAAGAGAGTGGGTGCTTAGCCTACGGATAAAGGGAAAAAAGGAAGAAAAAGACAGGAAAACGGTAGAGTGGACAAAGGGATAGAGTGATCTGCACAGATCAAAAGGACCAATAATGGACTGTTGACATGTGACACACTTATTTTTGTCTCACTGCTAAATTGGTGTGAACCTGTGAGACTGTTGGATGAATGGATGACGTAAAGATGCATGAGGGAATGATCGAGCAAGTGACTTACTGAATAAACGCATGTTTGTAAGAACAAGAAGACGACAAAATGTATGTAAGAGTGGATGTGTGTGTGTGTGTGTGTGTATGTGTGTGTGTGTGTGTGTGTGTGTGTGTGTGTGTGTTGGGTGGTGGTGGTGTGTGGTGGTGTGTGTGTGAACGAGTGAGTGCACCAAAACCATGAGTGAAGCTGGATCATGAGGGACTCCGAAAAGGGACCATCAGTCTGCATGAACCTGTGAACCTCACAGCGGGACTGAAGCTTTAGGAACTGGAATGTAAAAAAACCAAGCTGCACCAAAAACAGCCAGCCAATCACAGCAAACCAAACCAACGACTGACCAAAGACAACCCCCCCCCCCCCCTCCCCCAGGACACTCTCAACTTAAAGGTGCAGAGGATATCAAGCGCAGGGGCGAGGACTGCGGGGAGGGTGCCTTGTCTATTAGCATTGCTATAGAAACGACCCAGGGGATGATGCTCCCGTGTGATACCGTGGATACAGAATGCTGCTACCAGGACATTCAGTGGAACAAACCAAAGTATCATGCATACACACAGGGGAAAAATATTAAAGGGAACAATTTATTGAAAGTTATATATATATTATATATATAAAAGGAGACAGAAACCCTAACTAAGCAATCTTACTATGATGGTTATTATAATTATTACGATAAAATTATTTCATTTATTTATTTCAGCTCTGTGTGCAGCAGTCTTTCTCGACTCAGTAAACCTTACAGAAACATTTCCTGTGTCTCCCAGCATCTTTAAACTGCTTCTCGACCTGCTCTATTTTCTGTCAAGGAATATATTGTAGAAAGAGATTCAAGTTTGTGACGTTGTGGGCTGGCTTTTTTGCTCAATTAATTGATCAACAAAAAATAACTGGAAACTAATTTGATAATGAATAATTGTAATAGTCATGTATCAAGAAAAAAAGCCCAACATTTGCTTGTTCCAGCCACTGTAACATGAGTGTTTGATGGTATTCTCTGTTTTGTCACACTCTAAATGGAATATCTTTGGGTTTTAGACTGTTGAACAAAACCAGCAAACTGAAGCAATTTCTTTGGGATCAAAGAAATTGTGATATGCATTAGAGTTGGGCATTATAATGATATGTACCATGATGCAATATACATTTGTCAACCATCCGAGATTGTGCCATACTGTTTATACCAAGATTTCTATCCCTTTAATATATTTGGTTGTATTAAACCATTGCAGGGATACTGTATGGCAATATTGGATTTGCAAGAGTTTTGCATCAATGTACCTTAATTTTTCAGGTATGTCATTCACTGGATTAACCAAACACAAACATTGTCCTCTTGGTACTTTATCCATAAAAAAACTTCTCATTTTGATTTCATTTACAGAACATGTACCATATCATGATATGTATCAATATTATGATATTGAATTACATTTACTGTGATGAATTTTATCCATATCGGCCACTCCTAATAGGCCTTTTCACTTAAATAGATAAAAAATACATTGATTAATTGAATATAATAATAACAATTATTATTATTATTATTATTAATAATAATAATAATAATAATAATCTCTAGTAATACTAGTAATCTCTGAGCAAGTATCAAGGCCCAATAGCAGACTGTCACTGCAAAACTATTCAGCATTTACCACAACAATTCATCTTACAATCTGGGAAAAGTTTCTAGACTACTTTAGCCAGCAGACTTCTTATAGAGACAAGGTGCAAGAACGTAAAGAAGAATGGATTCTGTGGTTTTCTAGTTCTTGTCGGTATGAGTTGAAATGGTCACTGAAGCTCAAAACTCAGACATTAAATTGCTTTGAGAAAAAATACAAATCTAAGATGGACCGGCCTCACTCAGGAACCCTCCAAAACTGCTGAGCACCAACTGTTGTGCAGAAATCAGCAGTCACCTCCACATTTTAAAGTGTTGCCATGAATATACAGCATGAATGATCACAGTGGAAGGGAAAAATGCAGTAGTGGGATAGAATTTCATAGCTACTTCTCCTCTCATCTATCCTGCTCTTATCCCCCATCCCTCCCCTTCCTTCCCTATCCTAGCAGGAGGTCACTGAAGAGATGTCTCTGCCAAATGACCCAATCATGCCGGCAGACACAAACAGCTGACTCAGGGGGAAAAAGGGTTGTACCAGAGGATTCCTATTGCAAGGCAGCAGGAATCTGTGCTGGAGGGGGGTGGTATAAGGGGGAGACAGTGGGGTGGGAGGGAAACGAGGTGTGGGGGTGGGATAAAGAGAAGCGAGTAAGGGGTGGTGGGGTGAGTTGTTCATTTCTGGAACGTTGCTCCAGTTCCACTCGGGAATGATGGAAATATTCTGCTTAGCCAAACCCAGAGTGGAAGGTGTATGGTAATCATGTCGGGGAAGGAATGCCAAATATGTGCGTGAGAACGAAGCTGTGACCTGAGAGCTGCAGGAATTATGGGCCAAAATCCCACAGACCCAGAGGAAGCACACACACCCATATCTAACTCATACACACATCATATACTAATGGTGCTCCACCAAGCACAAATCCATCCCACATAACTTATTCTCAGAATTTGAAACATTTTACTGCACTAAACTAAACCCAGAATTTTAGGAAACCAGCTCCCCTCCTTTTCCTTGTTGAGAGAATACACACTGTACAACCACACAGACACATTTTAGAGCTCAATTATGCAAGCCAGATATTTTCTATAAAGGCACCACTCAAAGAGTCTTAAACAAATTTACAGTTGCAGTGTTTACAAGACTGCGTATGTGATCTACTGTAACAGGTTGTTTAGACACCAAACTCAGCCACCAAACAGTCAAAGCCAAAGTCTCATAAACAGATAACATTATTGGAGAAAGCTGAGTTTATACTCCCATCTGGTGGTCATTCTTAATACACTGACATCCTACAATATTTCAACCAACATTTGTTTCTTGTTATATGACTTCAAGTCAAACATTGTAGTATGTTGAAAAAAGTAATGAAAAGTCAGTGTAGTACGTCAAAAAAGTGATAAAAAAGTCATAGTATAGAACGTATAGAAATCATAATGTAGTATATCCAAAAAAGTCATAGTGTAGTATTTTGAAAAAGGTCATAGTATAGAATGTTGAAAAAAGGTTATAGTATAGTATGTCAAAAAAGTAATAAAAAACAAAGCATCGAAAAAAAGTCACAGTATAGTACGTCAAAAAAGTGATGAAAAAATGAGTATCGAAAAACGTTATAATATAGTATGTCAAAAAAAGTGATAAAAAGTCATAGTATAGCATATCGAAAAAAAATCATAGAATAGTATGTTGAAAAAATTGACGAAAAGTCAGTGTAGTATGTCAAAAAAGTTATAAAAAAGTCATAGTACAGTATGTAGGAAACAGGGATAAAAAAGAAAAAATATAGTATATTGGAAAAGGGATACAAAAGTGATGAAAAAGGGATTATAAAGGGATAGTATAGTATGTTGAAAAAAGTGATAAAAATCTCATACTGTACTATGTTGAAAATAGTCATGGTATAGAATGTCGAAAAAAATTTATTAAAAAAATCATAATATAATACATGGTAAAAGTGATAGAAAAGTCTGTATAGCATGTTGAAAAAGAATCCTACTAAAGTATAAAAAAGTGATGAAAAAGTAATAATACATTATGTTGGAAAAAGACACAATATAGTATGTTGAAAAAAGTCATAGTATACTATGTCAAAAAACTGATTGCATACTATGCCGAAAAAAGTGATGAAAAAGACACAGTATAGTTTGTTGGAAATGTGGAAAAAAAAGTCATAGCAAAGAATGCTGAAAAAGTGATTGTGCAGTATATCAAAAAATAAATTAAAAAATAATTATATTGTATTGTATATTGACAAAAAGTCATAGTATAATATGTTGAAAATAGTCATTGTATAGAATTTTAAAAAGAAAATTATAAAAAAGTCATTGTATAGAATTTTGAATTTTTTTTTATAAAAAAATCATAGCATAGTACATGGAAAAAGTGATATAAAAGTTGGTATAGTATGTCAAAAAAGTGACTATTTTTGACATACTGCACTATAAATTTTTTATCATAGAAATTTGTAGTATGTTGAAAAAGTCATATCTGGGAATCAAACCTTGGTAGCACTTACTGGTGCTATTTGGAGCGATCGAACCAGTGAGCCACTTGAATACCAAAATTGAAAACAGTAATGGTGAAAAGAATAAATAAATAGGTCATAGTATAATATGTTGAAAAAAGTGATTTAAAAAGTATAGTTTACAGTATAGTACATGGAAAATGTGTTAAAAATCAGTGTAGTATGTCGAAAAAAGTCATAATATAGTGTGTTGAAAAAAGGCATAGCATATTACGTTGAGAAAGTGATGAAAAACTCATGGTATTCAGAAAAACGTCATAATGGGAATCAAACCTGGGTCAGAGTATTCTGATACTATTTGGAGCAATGTTAACCAATGAGCCACTGTGATACTAAATTAAAAAAGTTGACAAACAGTTGTAGCATAGTATGTCGAAAGAAAACCATTAAGAAGTCATGGTATGGTATATTGAAAAAAGTCATTGTTTGTCAAAAAGTGATAAAAAAAAGTCACAGAATAGTGTTTTGAAAGAAATTATGAAAAAGTCATAGTACAGTTTTGTATGTCAAAAATAGTCGTAGCATAGTATAGTATGTTAAAAACAATCATAAAAAAAGTCATGATATGGTATGTTGAAAAAGTGATAGTGTAGTATGTCAAAAATAGTTATTGTATGATATAGTATGTCAAAAAGTGATGAAAAAGTGAATAATAGTTTTAGTAAGGTTAAAGATAATTTTGACCTTAAGGATTTGTGTTTTCTGCAGAACTTCCAGCTCAAATCTATAATGCAGAAATTTGTAACTCTACTGGCCTCAGATGAAGACATGGATGACACACTTAAAGAGACTGTAACAAATAGAGGGACCGTATCCAAAATGTGCAGATTTACATATCCCTTCTCCTTTAGTGTTATGGATAAAATTAAATTATACTGGGAACGTGGTATTTGAAAACACTTACCACAAGAACAATGGGGCACTATAATTAAATATAGAAATTATTTATCAAAATGTGTTAGATATAAATTTACAGATGATTTTACACCATACACAAAATTTACCCAAATATGTACTGGACTGAAAGTTGACTATTGTGACTTACAGTTGTGTTCAGAATAATAGCAGTGTGTTTAAAAAAGTAAATAAGGCTCAACATCCTTAGAATAGCTTTTAATTCCATAATAACAGTGTATTGGGAACACTGCACATTCAATTCCAAATCAAAACATTACCAAAATTGATCATGTTTGTGTTATATACCTTTACAGAAAATGAAGAAAAAGGAATATTTGGCTGTTCAACAAATAGCAGTATTTGCATTTTTCTTTACAAACT
>NC_045742.1:17658713-17658882 GCF_008692095.1 Etheostoma spectabile
CTGTATGAACTGAAAAATGTCTCAAGGGTTTGCTATACTAAATCACTGCACTAATATTTAATTGCATAACCATTATTTCGGAGAACTGCTTTACATCTGTGTTGCATGGAGTTGACCAACCTCTGGCACCTGTGAACAGATATTCCAGCCCAGGACGATTGAACTACAT
>NC_045742.1:17658892-17659196 GCF_008692095.1 Etheostoma spectabile
CTCTGCATTACTGGGTTTTGCCTCAGAAAACAGCATTTTGGATTTCACCCCACAAGTGTTAAATGGGACTGAGGTCCAGGGATTGGGCTGGCCACTCCAGAGAATCACTCTTGTTCATCTGGAACCAAGACTTTGCTCGCTTACTGGTGTGCTGTGGGTCGTTGTGTTGTTGAAAGACCCATTTCAAAAGGCATTTTCTCTTCAGCATAAGGCAACATGACCTCCTGAAGTATTTTTGAAGTGTTGAAACTGATCCATGATCCCTGGCATGCGATAAATGGGCCCAACACCACAGTATGAGAAA
>NC_045742.1:17659206-17659344 GCF_008692095.1 Etheostoma spectabile
TAACATGATTTTTGCACCACCATGCTTTACTGTCCCCACAGTGTACTGAATTGGCTTGAATTTAATGCATGGGGGTCGTCGGACAAACTGTCTACGGCCCCCAGACCCCAAAAGAACAATTTTGCTCTCATCAGTCTA
>NC_045742.1:17659354-17659539 GCF_008692095.1 Etheostoma spectabile
GTTGCGCCATTTCTCCTTTGGCCAGTCAGTGTGTCCTTTGGCAAATGTCAGCCTATTCAGTGCACGTCTTTTTTTCAGCATTGGGAGTTTGCGGGGGCTTCTAGCTGGTAGCTTTGCTTCACATAGCTTTCTTCTGATCATAACAGTACTCACAGGCAACTTTAAGTCTTCTTTGATTTTCCTGG
>NC_045742.1:17659549-17666857 GCF_008692095.1 Etheostoma spectabile
TTGGTTGAGCCTTTGCCATTTTGGCTATTTTTTTTTGGTCCATTTGAATGGTAGTTGACCGTTCAGGCTTTGTATGCCATTTCAAGGCATTTGAAATCATTTTGGCTGAGCAGCTTATAATTTTCATTTCATTATGTTTTCCCCACTCCAATCAACTTTTTAATCAAAGTCCGCTGTTCTGCACAGCAATGTCTGGAACGACCAATTGTGTACTGTGTTTCAGTGTGAAATGCACTATAAACAGCATGCACATTTACTTCCTTAAATATGGGCCATAATTGACACCTGTTTCTTAACAGAATTAATCACCTCACTAATTGAACACAAGACTTATTTTATGATTTATGAGGTTAGTGATGTTGGAATATTATTTTAAACACAACTGTATGTGCAAACTGGCCTTATTTTACAATTTCAACTTTTGACTGTCACAAAAGGAGGAATTCTAAACAGTGAGACAATGTTGAGGTCAACTTTAATTAATTTATGGCCACATATTGTTACAAATGTATTAGAAAATTAAAAAATGGGTGCGCTTTTCTTATATAGATTGTGTAATATACTTTATATACAGTATATGTGTGTGATGGGACAAACTACCCACCTAAGTGCTGCTATCCACATTAATTCTACAGTTGACACAAGAGGCATACATTTACTTCGGTTCCACTTTTACTTGAAGGTATCTACATTACACTGTCACGAATTTGTCATAAAACATAAGCCATTAACGGTTATGACAATGCTTCTTTTAGTGTCATTCGGTTTTTTCATTACAAGATATGGTTAGGGTTCATGTGCCATGATTACATACATGACAGTGTCATGTCACTCTTATTTAGAAAACATCAAGTGTTACCTATACTTTCCACCCATAGAAGATCTTTTACATCCAGCTGCAGCCAGCTACAGCAAGTTTGTGTATTGAGTTGCATTATGAGAGTCTTCACTGATGCAGTGTTTTCAGAAATCGGTGAGCCTGTATCCTGGTGATGTGATGCTAATGTATTGTAAGATTGTAAATCATAGGTAATGGCTGAGAGGCGATAACAGTAAACAGATTATCAAAAACCTGGATACTGTTAGAATCATGTATACAGGAATATGGATAGCCAGGTTTTGCATGTTAGACATCAAGATTAAAACCAGGATGAGACAAGACTGGGACAGTAGTGACTCACTTAAAAGGAGTGTTTACACGCAAACACACTCCGCTTTAAGTGGAGCGTAAGTGTTCTTTCTTGACCTTGGAAACGGTTTGAACCAAAACATAAAAAAATCTTTATTCACTTTACTAGTTTGTTTTCCATCAGTCTTTCAACCTTCCACCATTGCCCTCCCCAGCAGATAGTTTGTTCAGTAGAGGAGCTGTCTGTTGTGTTGAATGTTGAGATGGGTTTTTTTGTTTTCAGATAAAATTAAAATACAAAATAAAAAAAATAAAAAAATGAATTCCAAACATTACAAATAATTATCTAATTATTTGTCTTCAGGACACCAAGCCACTGACTGGTTTGTCCGAAAGGACACAAAACAGAAACACATGCAGAAGGAACAAACTGAAAAGTGTGGTATCTACATGTCCGATAGAGAGGCATCACAGCACAAATCCGCCCACACATGCACACAGACAAGAACAGACAGACAATTAGACACTCATTCATGTTACAGTTGGCTCAACACTCCACCACTGTCAAGTACTTTATTCACAATAAGGTCATTTTCTTCTTTAAAAAAATCATTTTTAATATACAACACAATTTTTGACAAGACAACTCCGTTTACAGCTAAATTTGAGCTCTTGAGTTCCAGCTTCTCTCATAACCAAAGCAAGCACGTTGATGATTGGGGGAGAGAAAGATGGAGTGAAAGGGACAGATGAAAAAGGGTCGAAGTTAGACAAAAGAATGAGGAAAAGACAGTAAGAGAGGGAAATAGGAAGAGGACTACGCTTAGTATGATTTTTGTACTAAGAACCAAAATACTCAAATAAAATGAGAAAATAACAGTAATAAAAAACAGTAAGAAAGTAAGAGTTAAAGAGAAAAAAAAGCAGAGGTGTACCGGGATGCTGTATCCAAGGCAACCTCACATGCATGTCTGTCTGTTTGACGCTTTTGCTCTGTTCTGCCGTTTCACAAGTCCACATACACAAACACACACTCACGCAAACTTGAGTGTGTGCGCGCCCCCATATTCCAAGTGAGTGTGCATCTCAGGGGGTTAGAGGGGGAGGGGTGGAGAGAGAGACAGGGAGGAGTGTGAGGGAGTGAGAGAGAGCAGGGAAGCGGTCCCCAACACATTTCCCCCTCGTTCACTCCCATCTCCCATCCTTCCCTCCTTTCCTAGAGCTGAGTAAAGAGTCTCTGTCTCCTGCATCACAGCTCCGGTCATCCTCTGTCCAACTGTGCCATTGTGTGTGTGTGTGTGTGTGTGTGTGTGTGTGTGTGTGTGTGTGTGTGTGTGTGCGTGAAATATATGTATAATATATCTATAAGAGGTTCCATATCTGTGGAAACCTGGGGTTGAAAACTGGGGGCCAGAAGCTGCTTTAAGTTTGTATCAAGGGGACAAAAAGGGAGCTTGTGACTTATATAACATTAATACTGCCATTAGTGTACTTTACAAAACATAAATTAGTAGTAGAAGGTGAACTTCTTGGGAGAGTTGTGTTGGTTCTGTAGTAGGGAGTCCTCATCGGTGACCTGTGGTGTGTGTGTGTGTGTGTGTGTGTGTGTGTGTGTGTGTGTGTGTCACAGTACTGGCAGGCAATGGGCACAAGCTCAAGAGTCTGTCAGAATGGGCAGGAAGGTGGAGGTGGTGGGGGCAGGGTGGGAGGTGGACAGAGAGATGACGAGGAGGAAAGAGAAGAGATGGGCTCCTTTCCATGATGGACGCACCCTTCATCCATCATCCAATCAGCCCTGGGCTCCTCCAAGAAAGGGTACAGCACCCTTTGGATGGCACCACCTGGGGGTTGAAAAGAGACTGCAATTACACTTGGATTCGCTCAACAAGCATAAACATTTAGACTGAATATGATTCTCTGACTATGCACAAATACAGAACCTCATATGTGATAAAGGAAGAAAATTTTTTAACAGAAAGGTCTCATCAGCAAAGTGTGAATGTGTGTGTGTGTGTGTGTGTGTGTGTGTGTGCGTGTGTCTTTGTACCTGCTATCTAGATATGTAGGTGTAGGTGCGAGAGGGAGACCGTCCCTCAGACTGGCCATTGGTCGAGACGTTCAAGAAGTCCCAGATCAAAATGGTGTCGTCGTGAGAACTGCTGATGATCTGGAACTCATCGAACTGGAGACGGAACACGCGGCCAGAGTGCTCCTGAACACACAATGAATTAAGAGATTATATTAACATACTGGCATACAGTGGACTCTAAAAAGACATGGACACTTGTGATGTCACCAATGAATGCATGCACTGGTTGCAGGTTGAGCAACCAGGGTCGGAGATTGTTACATTTTATATTAGCAGCTAACTGTTTTGCAGCCGACTTTCAATGTTCAATGTTGTTTGCAGCACCACATCCCATTCCAAGACATCACAAATAATGTCTTTAAGTTGGGGAAACGCTGAACTTCCCCCACAGATTTATATGAGTATTTTTTTTTTAACAATTATGTTTTAGGCGTTTTCGGCTCTTATTTTTGACAGTACAGCTTAAGAAATGAAAGGGGAGATGAAGGGAGAACGACACGCAGCAAAGGGCCGCAGGTAGGAGGCGAACCCACTGCATCGAGGAGCAAACCTCCACATAGGGCGACCGCTCCACTAACGGTGAGAGTACATCTTGAAACCACCTTTGCCGTCCAACCTCAGATAACATATATGGAGGTGTTTTCAATATTTTGTCCACCCCATTTAGATGAATGAGGGTAAAGGTAAACACTGGAAACACCTTGCAGTGTGTGTGTGTGTGTGTGTGTGTGTGTGTGTGTGTGTGTGTGTGTGTGTGTGTAAGTACATATTTCAGTAACACTATAATTCAACAGCAACAAGACCAAACTCAAATAGTCTCAACAAAAACTAAACATTATATTCGCTGTGACGGTAGGGTTTACTGCAGGACTATTGAAAGCATTCATTGTAGCTAATTGTACCTATAATTAGCAAGTGAGTAGTCAGTTCTGTCTTTAATGATCACAAAATGACCAACAAAATACACATCAGAAGAAGTGAAATGAACTATCAGTGAACTATTGTGAGAAACAAAAAATGTTTGGGGTTGTGAAAAAGAAGGTAGGAGTTTGAGTTGAGATTTTTTACATCTAGAGTGCTTTAAAGAAACTGCAGGTTAAGACACTTGTGCATAAGATCAATCAGTCATTCATGTTTCAACTGTAAGACCTGTAAATCAAAAGGTCTCACCACTAGAGTGCGCAGACATAATGTGCTGGCGGGGGCTCGTGGGTCCAGGGCTGCCTGCAGGTCCCACACCTTGATCTTGCTGCAGAGAGAAACATGAGACAACACAGTGTCAGAAACAAAATGCGCTTATGTGCCAAAGCTGTGTGTGTTTCTGTGTGCGTGTGAGACTGACCCGTCGTAGGCGCCGCTGACAATCCTTTTGTTGTCGAAGCGAATGCAGCGCACCAGCTCCTCGTGACCTTCTAGCACTCGCAAACATGCCCCGCACTCAATGTCCCATAACCTGGAGAAAGAGAAGCCTCAGTAAACACATGAGACAACATACACTGCAATATTTGTTGAAACAATGAAATCTGAGTACAGGGTTATTACTGCTTACAAACAGTGTTTTTGATCAACTTGTATGTGAAATAAACTTTCAATCTTCTTAGTACATTTAGAAAATTGAGAAATGGCATTTAGAAAAAACTATTTAGCTTGATGTGATTTTAACAATTGCACATTGAATATAAAAACTACATAACATATAAACCTTATACATCATTAATCTCACACACATACCGGATTGTGTTGTCAGATGAGCCACTGACCACCAGACGATCTCTGTACTGTAGACAGGCAATGCCCCTCTTATGACCATTTAGAGTACGCACAAACTCACAGGTGCTGGTGCTCCATACCTACAGGGAGGCAACACAAAAAGCTTTGTGAAACAATGGCCTGGATTTATTCAGATGCGTACAGCTAACCAAAACATCCACTTTGCAACAACTTGGTGGGTTTGAAACTGTAGAACAAGTCTGACAGTTCTATGTCTTAGCCCTTATAATTCACACTCTAGTCTGTTCAACCATTATAAAAGAAATCCCTGCCTGTGCTCCAAACCTTTGCAATACAAATATAATTTCATAGGACCATACCCTGCAGCAACAATCAGAAAAATGATAGGAACCATTTCATGATTTTTTTAGGAACCACCTCTTCATCTCTCGTTACCTTGATGGTGCGGTCCCCTGAGGCGGACACAATGTACTTGTCGTCAAAATCGACCACGTTGACAGCAGCACGGTGTCCCACAAGGACACGACGTAGGCTGATGTCAGTAGGAGAGGCCATGTCCCAGACGGCAATTGATCGGTCCTTGGAGCAGGTGACCATCAGGCCGTTGGCGAAGCGCAGGTGAAGAACTGCCTCGTTGTGGTGGATCAGTGTGTTCAGTACCTCACCCGTTGTCACCTCCCACACCCTACAGAAGATGGAGGAAGAGAAAATAGAGGTAGGGAGAAATGAGATGGTGGCCAAATGATAAGAGCAAAGGTGACAAAGAGAGGAAAAGGCAGGAAAAGGAAAATGGGCACATGGGAGGGGTGTAAGACAAAGAACAAATGACAAAGGGGTGAGAACAGTGGAAAATGATAGAAGGAAGGGGTCAGTAGGAAAAAAAATAAGATGGCAGCGGAAAGAGTGGTCAAAATTAAAGAAGAGAAGGTTGAAGATGGAGAATGGAAAATGAATGTAATGGGAAACAATGGAGACAGGAGAGAGAATTATGTTTATTAGTGTCACACAGAGAGAGAGAAGTCACATTTTCCTTGGTTGCCAAACAACTACATCTGAAGTGTAACACACACACACACACACACACACACACACACACACACACACACACACCCACACACACACACACACACACCCACACACACACACACACACACACCACACACACACACACACACACCACACCACACCCACACACACCCCACACCACACACACACACACACACACACACACACACACACACACACACACCTAACTCTTGAAACGTCAACATTTATATTTCCCTTGCCAGACCAGCAGCAGCTGTAGGTTGGCTGGGAACTAAGCGTAAACTGCTGTAGGTATTTTGGTCATGACTGGGCAGATAATAAGCATATACGGATGTGTGTGAAATGCAATGATAGACAGCGGCGTTTCTCTATTACATGGTACCTGCTCGACTCGCCTTTTTTAGTTTTCCATAATGAAAAAAAAATGTTGGTACCTGCCAACAGGTACTTTATTAGTATCATATCCTCCGTCGAGGTTCCGAGCGAGCTGAGGAAATACCAAAAGGTGACGTGACAACTTGCAGACTACTGATTGGTCAGAGAATCGTCAACGTTTTTTTTTGGCTGCCTCCAGCTTCTTTTGAAACGAAATAGGTCTTCTGGCTATGGCAAAAGCGGCATGCCGAGAATCAAAACCAACACATCAATTGCACTTAGTCTGTGTTTTAATTAACCAGGTTTGTTGAATACTCCATTGAGTGAATTCAAAATGAAATGTAGAGAAGCTGTATTAGTTTTGACTTATAAAACCTGACTGTTACAGCTTTTAGAATAGTATTACACTTCTGAGTTTCATATGTATCTATTATTGCCAATTTACTATTTATATCATTATGTTGCAAAAACTGACAAAGGATGTACAGTGAGTTCAAAACTAAAACTAGGTTAATAAAGATAAACAGATATGATACTGACATTTGACCCAAGCATAGTATGGCAGTAAATCCTCTTAAATCCTCCAAACATCCAGCCTGATTAACACGGAGTAACAGTGTTACATCATTTAAATATTTTTTTTAATCTTGCTGACACTACTCGCTGGTCTTCTCAAAAATACAGTGTGTTCCTTCTGTAACCAGATGTGTGAAGTACCTGACAGTTGAGTCAGAAGACCCGGTGACGATGACCCTCTCATCATACTGTAGACACAACACTGATCCTGTGTGACCAGTCAGTATCTTCAGACACTCCAGAGACTGCTTATCCCAGATCTATCAGGAGAAAGGACCGGAGCAGGAAGAGAAGGTAGAAAGAAAAGTGAAGCAGAGGAAGATAGGAGGACACAGAGAAAGAGGAGAAATAAGTGGGTTTA
>NC_045742.1:17666867-17675245 GCF_008692095.1 Etheostoma spectabile
ATTGCTGATTTGACTCATGTTAAGAATGGCCTATTCTCACGTCATGGCCCATTTCCCCACTGCTTTGCCATGCTCTACATGTGTACGCAAGAGCCATTTAGCTTTTCCCTGTGTGTACTTCAGCTTCCTCCAGAATAAGAAGACAAATGCGCTCTTCTCCTGCCTCCATCCTCCCCTCCTCTTCATCTTCTTCTCTCAGGCCAGAAAGATAAGTGGAACACACAACATGTTTGGAGCGGAGCCCTTTTTTCCTATATTCACTTGAGTTTTGTCTCAGTGTCTGCTGGGTTAGCTCAACGCCATGGACAATACGATGATAAGCCATACCGAGCCAGAAGAAAAGATTTGATTCATAAATTAAATACACAAACCCAGGTAGGCAGAAAACAACCAAAAAGCCAAGACAGCCCTGACTACTGTGGCCAAGGCAAGTGTAATAAAATAAAAACACGCATGCTCTGTAATCTGAACCAGTGTGAACCAAGAAAAGCCCAACTTAAATTCACTCAGAGCTTTTCACAAAAGAGGCAACTCAATAAATTAGCTCACACTATGCCAACAACATTTTTTGCAAAAACTAGATAAACAAAAGTCAGATACTACATCGTAATAAGTTACTGTGAGCAGTAAATTCAGAAGGCGGAAGATGAACGTCATCTTGGAGCATGACCAGGCAAAGGCTCTCTGTATCCATCGTTGACATCTTCAATGAGGGGGCGGGACAACTTAATGTATGATTTTACCTCGCAGTGTAGCGTTACAGCGAGGAGCGCTAACTTTGCACAGAAGTAGCTGCACATTCATGGACAAAATATGATACAATTGAGGAGTGACTACTGATTGACTTTCAGGGGGAAGCCCAAGATCAATGTAAATACTTCTATAGGTCATTGATAGTTTAAAACCTTACAATCTTTGCTAATTGTACATTTGATAGTATTGATTGATGCTATAAAGAATAAAAACAAAATTAAACAAAATCTACATTCAGACTTTCAACCCAAGGCTGCACAGATTGAATCACTGGGCCTTAACATTTGCCAATTACTGCATTCCCTCCAGCCACAAACAACCACATGGCTGGAGGCACAAGCTGATTCTGTACCGGTAGCTTGTTCATTAATAATAATAATAATAAAAAGAGGAAATTATTTTTGGAATCAAAAGAGCTATCGAGTGTGTGTATGTATGTATGTATGTATGTATGTATGTATGTATGTATGTATGTATAGATATACACACACAATTTTTTTTTCTTCCCCTGCGATATGAAAAAAGAAAAAGTAATTTTTAAAAGATGACATCAATAGCTCTATTTGGAAATAAATCATTCTCGACTACTGCAGTGATTTTGTTAGGGGAGTGCATCTACATAGAAGAAAAAAAAAATGAAAAAGGATCTCTTCTAATGTGAACCAGTTTTTGTTAAACTTTAATGCTTTACAAACACCAAGGCAAGTAAGCTATGACTACCGTTACTCTTCTAAAGTGTAATAACATTTCATAACAATAAATCGGATTCACACAGGTTGGCCACATGGCTACGTGTCTTAAAGGGGAAGGGTTGGCCGTTAATAATCATGTAAAACGGACAACGGTGAAAGTTTACTTTTCTATCAAGCACAAAAAAGGATTAGCGACAAAATTGCAATGTCCTGCGATGTGACTATCGCGTATGCGCACAACGCGATGTAAATGCTAAAACACAATATCGTTCAGCCCTAGTCTATAGTGTTTTTTGTGTAAGTGACTGATAGGAAAAACAATCTATGAAATTGGTGCAGTATTAAGCAAGAACACTGAGCAGCAGCCGCAATGCTGCCATGTAATCCTATAGGGCAAATGTGCATTGTCAATTTCTTTCAATTAAAGTACTGTCTTTGCCACCGAAAGGCTCAGATTGTTATTATAAGTGTCTGACAACATTATAGAAAGAATCCTTGCAGATATAGGCCTTTTTAACCAATTTAATACATTTGTGTTAACCAGAAACAGCTCTGAGATTGCTAGTGCCACACACGCACGCACACACACGTACGCACGGCCATCTAGCCAAGCCCTAGTTGAGACTACTCTGCTCTTCAAAAATTATGGGTGGGGCTATATTCTGCATTTTGTACAGTGAATGCAGCTATCATTAACATGTTGGAAACATGGAAAGATGCGGTGTAATGGCCAAAAAGCAGTAACAACTAACCTCACTCACTACTTTGCAATCAACTGGTCCTGATGAGGGTTTCCCTCTCTGCTGCTTTGCTGTTGTACAGAACAGGTACTACCAGCTTTAATTCTAGGCAATGAGTTTTTTGTTTCCAGGAGCTGTCAGTGCATTGCCTGTTCCTATACGGCCCACTTAGACAATGATGACAGGGGTGATTCGACATTAGAACATAGGGAAATGATACCTCAAATAATAAAACAAAACAGCCTTTTATCAAGTTTTAAATCAAAGTACCTGCTAACATGTCAACTATACAGATCTCTGAGGCAGGTTTGGACCAGAACGTTTAGAATAAGAGCCTGTGTGTGGACAGGCACAGTGGTAAAGACAACAATAAAGTGGCCCTAGATAAATCACAGACTGTCTTAGATGTTCAATACACACGTACCTTGATAGAATTGTCCCTAAGGCCACTGATGATCTTGTCGTCGTCGTACTGGAGACAGTAAACCCCTTTGCTATTTTCGGAGCGACACTGAATCCTCTGCAAGTTGTGTCTGCCACATCGCCAATTTGCCTCAATAGTCTGGATAAAAGAGGGAGAAACGATGAGAAACAAGTTATTAGAGGGGACAGTATACAATGTGATCTGTTCATGAGATTATCACTCAATTAGAATAAGGCTGACAATTCACTCAATGTTAACAATTGCTGTAATCAACGTTTTCTGTGTGAGTGAAGCAACATTTTCAGACCATTCTGAGTTTAAAAAAAATTGATAAGTAAAAAAAAAAAGATACTGCAAAATGTAAAGACATTTGCTATAAATTAAAAACACTGTTGGGATATGTAGTCAAATTAGATTTTTCCCACCTGTTTTAGGGTCAATAAAATAATAAAAACGTTCATTTATATATAAAATATAATTTTTTATAGTTTTAAATTAGTCCATATGAATCGATTCATGTTTATAGAGTTTGAGATACAATAATACATTCCCTGTAGACAGCAAAGGGATTTCTAATAAGAAAGAAAAAAATATACTCTGATGAAATAATGAAAGTTGCTCTTTTTATTGAAGTCAATTCCTTAAGTCAACAAAGTATTCAGTTAATACTGACATTCATTTCACTGTCTCTTACCTCTATGTCTTGGATGATCTTAGGATAAAGGGAGTGATAGTAGGAGTTGGGGGGGACTTCTGACGTGCGGTTCTTGAACAGATATTTCTCCCTGGGGAAAGAAATATAAGAATGACAGCTGCTTCGTATCCACTGGGATTTTGTTGCATCTACAATAGACACTCAAGAAAAATCTAAAGTATAACCTTACTTTGTCCTTCTCTTGCTTTCCTTTATTATAAATTAAATGCAAAAAAAACTCAAGCTAACAAGCACACTGAAAACAAAATAGTTTACCATTATCCTCAGATAGCATCCTCTTAATTTCTGCCAGAAAGCGGCCATTTTTAGATCTTAATGTAAAACAAAAGTAGGATAGCTAACCCTTTATGTGTATGTGTGTTAAATGGGTGTATGTCCATTCTTACCACTGGTGTCTCTCAGACAGGCCTTTCCAGAGCGGGTCAGTGCGGACCATGCGCTCAATGAGCTTCTTCCACAGCATACCCTCAGATATGACCCTCTGCCACTCCTTACACACCAGCTCTGCTGAACACAGCGAGCGTGCATCCAGGAAAGACAGGATGTTCTCTGCTATGTGATCCAAGCCTTGGGCTAAAGGGAGAAAGAGAAGAGACAAAATAAGTGTTTGCAAAACTCAAATGATTTTGAGTTTCTGTGACTGGGGTTCATTATTTCCAAAAGAAATCCTTGTTTACTGCTATGTATTTCAAATATTTAACAAATGCCTTAAAAAATACAAAACTTCGGTGAAAGTTTAAGGAAACCCTTTTGTAGTACAAATTGTAAAAAAAAAAAAAAAAAAATGCTCATATGGGCCTAACTACTGTCATTTTTATCTGGAGTTGTACCTGGCAGCGCAGTGATGAAGTCCCTCTGCAGCATGGGTTTGAGGTAGGAGTTGATGTGGCCGTGCTGGTAGTGGCACATACGGGAGATCAGGCGCTCGACGAACTCCACCTGGTCGGCCTCCGACCACTGGTCAAACAGGGCGATGCAGTGTTCCTTCTCCTTCTCGTAGTTCCCCTCTGATGGACGCTTGCGGGACCCCACAACAGGACCATTACTAAGCTGTAAATTTTGGATAAATACCATTTAAATTCAAATCTAGTTACTATAAACATAAAAACAACTTCCCCTCAACTACTATAAGTCTTTTTTTCCCCATCCTTCTAAAGCAGAGTTCAGACCAAAGATTTGCAACCAGACAAAAATAATTTAGAATTTCACAGAGAAAGGTTGCCGCGGTCTAAACTGGCCCGTCTCAGCTCGACTTGCCTGTGACTCAGCTGGTGAAGTTGCAGAGGCTGGTTTTAGAACGTAACGGACGTCAACTGTTTTAACAGCCAATGGAGAAGTCTGCTTGTAAAATTAGCTACAAACTACAGACATAAAATTATCCATAATCCATTTTATTTCTATGTTATAAACTGATGACTGATTGAAATGGCAGACAGATGGAGGCTTAACGTGCGTTTGCAAGCACGTACGGAGGAGCAGGCTACTGTAGAGAGTGAGCGCCTAGGACAAAGCCATGAATCAGAAATAAAATGAGTTTGGACAATTCAATAGAAATTGAACTGCAACAAGCCGTTGCTATGGAGATGATACACCGTCTTGTCGCAATGGTATGAACTGGCAGGTTTTAGAACACTGCAGACCGGTGTGTTGCAAGTAGTTGCAAGTTTCAACTCGTCTCGTCGCAAATCTTTGGTCTGAACTGGAATTAAGAGGATACAAGTTTGTGAAGAGGATTAAAGAGAGTCGCTTATTGTTGGAGAATGAACCAAGTTAAACATCAGTAGTCATTGCTAAGGGGTTAAAGGTTGTTAAACCACTAAAAGCCTGCAGTGGTGTGGGTGTAAGTGTGCAAATAAGATAAAATCTTATATTAATGCAAACAGCATAGGCGCCTGAGGAATGGAACAAGCTGAGCAATAGCAACCTCAGTAGGGCTTAACGATCAATTGCATTTGCAATTAAATTATAATGTGTCAAAATGAAATGTTCTAATCGCAAAGGCTGCGGTTACACTCTGGTCACGTGACACGCAAGAATAAAGCAGTTTGTAGAGGAAGCATCAACTATCCAAGTTGCTACACTGCGTCAGGTACTGTGCAAACCCTGGCCTGCTAATGTTGCTACCTCATGAGGCAAAACTACTTTCACTTAAAAAAAAGAAAACACCACAAAGCCATGTATGATAGTTGCATGGCTTAAAATCAGAACATTAGTGTGTCAAGTAAGCAAAATAGCACCCGATAGGGATCCATGACCGAATAAGCAAAAGCTTATTACAAGTTACATGTCACGGGGACACAGACTGCAACAGCTGTGATTGGTCCGATTGGCCGTGGCCTGGTAATGTTGCATTTTCCCCTACTCATTTCCTGGTTCTCCTTCTCCATACAGAACATGAAATCAATAAGAGGGGGAACTTTTCCTGCTACCGCTTTCCCATAGTGGTCAGAAAGCACAGGGGAAGCACTTTGTTTCTCCCACGATGCATCTAGAGATGGTACTTGATCCGAAGCAATCCCCGTCACCCTCTCACTCACACTACCACACAATTCCCCATGCGCGGACAAACACACACACACACACACACACACACACACACACACACACACACACGTCGGTCCTGCTCGACGCAGACAGCGCTTGAGGCACAATTGCAAACTTCAGTCCACTTACGCAGGCTACAACAAAAGCTCTGGGTAGAGCCTCCATATGAGCATAAATCCCACTTAACAGAGTTTATTGCGAAAGATGTGCACCTCAGTATGGTGACCAAAGCTGGGCTCTTGGCTTTGATAAATACACTGGATAAGCTGTACAACATGCCCTCTGCACATATTTTTGTCAGACAAAATTGATAATAATTATAATATTAATAATAATAAATATATAAAAAATAAATCACACATTCTTGGACCACCCATTGAGTTGGGTGGCTCCCATGTGAGGCATACATAGGAGATACAGACACACACCTTGAGAACTGTGTTCTTCTTTGGCGACAGATCGTCCACAAGGTTCTGTGACTCCATCCCTGATGTGTTCTGTAAAAAAGAAGACAAGGGGAAGGTGTGGGTCAGTGTTTTATTCTCTTTGCATCTGTGTTAAAGGCACTGCAAGAGCCAGGACATCGGTGTGGACAGCGCTGGACCCAAGAGTGCCACAAACACAGCCAAGGAAGGGTAACCATCTCTCACACAGACACACACACACAAAACTGAGTCCTGCAACAAACGGAATCTATTTGGCTGCTTGTCTGTGATCTGGGCTAAGTAGTCCGGACAGGAAATTAAACTGCAGCATCTTGGATATGTCACTAGCAGCAGCTCAGGCATGACTGTATTGAAACTAAAATCCGATAGTGGTCTTAGAGCAGATAGACAGGATAGAAAAAAGTAACTGGGAGGTAACCAGATCCCACCCACTGCTATCATGACTTAAGTCTAGGGGTGTGACAAGACACTCAGCTCAAAAAACGAGACACGAGACTAAGTTCACGAGAACAGACGAGATTTTAACACGATTTTAAAGAAAACTTAGATGATGAAATATGACTTGGCTTTTATTCAATCAAAAGTCACAAAATGAAAAATGAGCACTGTGAAAGGTTTTGCAACAAACTCAGTTGACTTCTCTCCTGTATAACTAACCTCTTCAGACCTAATTATGTCGTCCCCTCCCCTGCAAAACCCGTCCCTAAAACCTTTTAATTGAAAAAATATTAAATTTCTTTGCCTTACAATTTTTTTTTATATTAAGTTGTTTTGGGGCATTTTTCCCTAAATTAGCGACACTGGAGAGACAAGAAAGGTGGGCGAGAGATGGGGCATAACAAGCAGCAAAGGGCCACAGGTTGGACTTAAACCGAGGCCCTGCAAAGGACTCAGCCTACATGGGGCGCATGCTCTTACTGGGTGACCTAGAGGTTGCCCCAGTCTTAACCTTTTTTAAATTTAATTTTTTATGACGTTTTTGATTGCTCATTAATGTTTCATGTAAAGCACATTAAATTGCGTACAACCTCAGCCTGTCAGTCTGTCACCAGGACATATGACTGCTTTGTCTTGTGCCTGTCAGTCACCAGTCAGCCAGCAATATTATAACCTTACATACAAACCCAACATGGAGTCCTGCTGTCCTCTTAGGACGTTTCATGTTAGTTGTGACTAAAGATACGCTGAACTATTGATGTCAGGAGACCACCTTGAACAAACATGTTTGTACACTGTAAAATCAATATTTTCATCAAACGAACTTATTCCTGAACTATGGCGACTCTTTGAAAAAAGATACTCCGCAAACTCTCCAGAAATGAGCAGGAACAGCACAACCACATATGAAACAACAAAACGGGCCTATAGCACCAGTGCAATTTTTTGCAGGTTCACTTCTAAGTTTAGATTTTTTTTTTTCTAAACAATGTATGCAGATAAGTTAAACTAATTTGGTGAAATGAGACACAAGACCTTTTAGCTGGGAGAGGGTCAATGTTATCACATATCTTTGTAGGTGATGACTGAGCCAAGGTCAGTCTTTGAAAACAGCTATGTTGGCATAAAACGCTAGAATAGAGGCCTGTCTGTCTATTTATTTATTTAAATAGCCTGTCTGTTAGTGGTTCTCCAGAGGCGCAAGAGTTGCCATTGATGGGCGGAACCTTGGGCATATCTTTAAAAGAAAAATGACAACTAATTATATAGATATTCTTTTCTCAGTAAAACCCAGAACCCCTTAAGAGCTGTTTCAGGGTTTGCTCAGTGCAGTCATCCATATAATTGCTGTGATGTTGCTACATGTGGATAGCAATACCAACAAAAAAACATATCAGTTGTTGGCATTAACACAACCACACAAACAAAGAGACAAACAGCCAGGTACCAAGACCCAAGCAGACAGGACAAGAAGCCAGAATGGGCTTGCTGGTGTTGATGACCATGCAGAACAGAGGAAGAGAAAAGAAGAATAAATAAAAACAGACAGACCAGGTTTGGCCAGGCAGAAAGGCAAGCAAGCATGTAGCCTCTCAGAGCTTAAAGGAAGACCCCCCCCCCCCCCCC
>NC_045742.1:17675255-17680051 GCF_008692095.1 Etheostoma spectabile
CACACACACACCCCTTACACCTCCAGGTAGGAGGGGAGAAAACATTACTCCTTAGTGTGGGGTTATTCTCTGGTACCCCCTCCATTCTTCCTCTACTCACACCAAATTACTTAAAATAGTCTAATATTCAAACTGATTGTAAACAACTTTTTAAGTGTTCTGGGGCCTAATTTAGATGCAAGAACTTTGATTTGACATGATTATAAGGAAGTCAAACACAGTTTATGAAGCTACTATTCTGTGTCAAGCAGAGAGTTTGAGGACGCACCAGTGAAGAACCTGAGAGCAGTATGCTTCCAACAGGGAGGAAAGGACAACGGAAGGTGAGGAGGTAGGAGGGTGACGGGGTGAGTGGGTGCTGTCTGCACCAAGGTGGTAATGGTAGTCATATGGAGTGGGCGAAAAAAAGTAAAGGGTGAGAAGATGGCAAGGGAAGAAGGGAAGGGAGAGGAGGAGCAGCAGAATTAAGAGGAGAGAGGCAGAACCTGGTTGTGAGCCCGGGTGGAGGGGATGCTCTGCAGGCACCTGAGTGCACACAAACTCTCAGCCACCGAGGAGCAGCCCAGCCAGAGAGAGCGAGGCACAGAGCACTGTGTGAAAGAGAGAGAGGAAGGGAGGACGGGAGGAGGAGAACGAAGTGGACAGGGTGAGGGAGGAAGAGAAAGGGAAGAGCGAGAGACCATAGATGGGAAGTAAAGGAAAAGAGGAACGGGGGTTGATGAGGGAAGGTGGAAGGAGGAAACCAAAGGAGATGAGAGAATGGATGGATCAATGAATGGACAGATGGATGGAAGTGGGGAGGAGTTGGTGAGAAACAGGACAGGTGGTGTGAGAAAGTATTAAAGTATAAAAATTATGGGAAAAAAATAGGGTTTAGTTTGAAATTGAGAGGAGGTGGTCGTGTAACCATCAAAATGTAAGGAGAGAAGAACAGGGGAGGAGGTGGGGGATAGTGAGGGGAAAAACCAGTATTAGAGCTAGACACACATTGGCACAGTGAGCGCAGGAACACACACTCTTTCACACACAAGATACAGACTGATAAAGATACACACAGAAGCATTATTAGACAAACTGGGCAGGGATAGGTGGAGAAGAGGGAGGGGAAATGGGAGTAATTGTCAGTTATTGTCACTCTTTGACAGAAACCCCACCCATTGTTCTGTTATCCCAACTATGAGTGGTGAATAACACTGGGACAATAAACAAAATCAAAACACAAAGACACAACCCACACAAAATGAATGTTTTGTACGTCTGTAAGGCCCCAAAAACCCTGCACAAATGTATATTTCCTCTATTTGAATATGTGTAATCATTCTTCAGTGAGAGGAAATAGATACAATGTATAAATAAATTGGCTACATGCAGTATGGGCTTGTCAGATAAATCAGTTTTTGTACTAATAATATCATTCTTATTTGTAATAAGTCTTCTATTTATTTATTGTAACTTTAAGACCAAAATAAAGATGAAACAACCATTGGAAGATTTGTAAAGCAGTTTATCTAATGTAAAACATTGTATTAATCAGTCTGTCTTCACTGTGATTGTAATTACCGTTTAAATTAAATGAACTTTTAAACACCTTGCTAAAGTCTGGCGAGTGTGTAATACAGTGGCTTTCTCTATTACTAATTTGGCACTTTAGTGGTATGTTATTTCTCTCAATGGTTGTTCACGGTCTGTAAACATCAGTAGTTAGTAAATGTAGATAGGATCCCCGAACTGCTCCCTCAGCCTGTCCGACCGGAGACGTACGGTCCATATAACATTATCTTATGAACAACCTAAGATGCTAGGCCTAAATTTCAGTCATTTGCAAGTATGACAATACAATTGATTTGTGTGTTAGAGAAACAGAGGGTTGTGCGGTACTTCAGATGTGGAGTAGCTAGGAGTTACGTTACTTCCAAACGAATGGAAAGCCTACCAGTGTGTAAGTTAATTGACAAAACACGGTTGTGCTTTACCTTATTGGCGTATTCCTTGAGACCACTTTGACCCCTGTAATGCTAATGTTAGTTATTACAAAGCTAACCATAGCCTAGCTGGCTAGCTTCCCAGGATAGCTAGCTAATCATTTCACAAGAAAACGATGTTACTTGTAGACCAAATCTAACCGCCTATAGAGGAAAGCGATATTATGACAGTTCGTGTTTCTGGTTAACAAAAGAGCTTTTACCACCCTGATCAACTGACTGTTTTGATATGGTAATGTCTGTCACAGTACTTCTGTAGTAGTTCTAGCATGCTAGCTAGCTAGCTATTAAGCCAATTGCTACCTCGCTAATCCTGGTAACGCTAACGTTATGTGAATGAAAAAGCCATACACTTCCTTCTACGCACTTTGGAAATATAAACAGAGAACCAGCACTTTGTAACGATTTTAGCAACATCCCGTTGTAGTAAGTAATATATTTGACTGCTCCACATATGTATATCATGTGGGTTGTCTCAACATAAACTACATAATATAACATAGCCGTACATTTACGTGGTTCATCGCCTTCTAGCCTGTGTTAGCTGGCTGGCTAAGTATCAGACAGGGCCCAGTTAAAGTGGCGCAGCGTCACCGCAGTGAACGCTACCCCGAGAATCCTCGGCTGTTTTCGGCCGACGGCTGAACATCAACCTTTAGCTAAAATTCCCCGCTGATCAACAGTTTTATCCAAAACAGAATATGTTTTACATTTATCAGATGTTGAAGTCCAGGTCTTGGTTATTAACCCGACTAGTGTGCGGAGCATTCTTAGCAAAACGTATCGATAATTTCAGGCCCTCCCTCTGTTTTCTGGTCCCCCCCCCCCTCCTTTCTCCTCCACCACCTCTCCGAAAAGCCGCTTCAGCCCATTCCTGCCGTCGAATCGAGCCTCGGCGGTTCCACCAATATGAGAGTGACACTGAACACTTCGACTGTTCAGGATGCTGTGATGAAACGAATCTTACCATTAGTTCCAACGTTTTGTCCTCCATCTCCGGCTCCATGTTGACGATCCCCCCCGAAACTCGCTCTGAAAATGGAAACCCAGCCCTGCGTCGGCGGCCCGCAAATGCAGAGACGTCATTCACTTCGCTCAACCACACAGCTTTGGTAGGGCTGTGTCAAAGGGGTGGGTGGGGGGATGGTAACGCCCATGCTATGAAAAAACGCGCTGATTGGACAGATTTTGTCAAAAGAGGAGTGATTTAACCGCTTTGCTTTTTATTGATTGGCTCACCGTGCTACCAAGGCTTCCCCGGTGACTCCCCCAAACAAAAGGGCAAATGGATGAAGATGCTGTTGCTATCCTAAAGTGGAATACACTAAGGCAAAATCAATCATCCGCATAGCTTTGGTATGAGATGCTGCAGGATGTTAGCTATTTTTAAGATGTCATGTGTGAAAGAAAAGTAAATAGTCATTTAAATCCAACCCCATAAAACAGTAACAGAAGTTGTGATGCAATGATTTAAGCTATGTGTTTGCATAGTTTGGTGATAACTTGATCAAATACAATTTTGAGAAGAGGTTGGGTTAGTTCAGTAAATTACCATTCAATTGCACATTTTTTGAAATAAAAGTGTGTAAATACACATAGGAGGATGCATGGTTAAAATGAATGCATGTGAATAAGGAAGAGTGACATAATAGTTACATTAGGGGCCTCTTGCAAAAAGCGGGTCAGAGTTAAATGGAATAACTTTGCAGAGTAAAACATGGAACTGCATGAACATGGATTGATGTTAGAATTCCCGTTTCAGGCTTTAATCAACAAAGTAATCCAGAAAACTCAGTAAACCAGGTACTCAGGCACAATTTAACTTACCGCCATCCTTTACCTTAGTTCACTCTTTCCTATGAATCCAATAGGCTGAATGTTAATGTTTAATATAATCACACCCAGTCTCATAACTTTAATGGTATCCTTGCTGGACATACTTTGATACTTTGTTTCCTTCCTTCAGACTTGGGGCCTATTCTGAGAATGATATAAGCATCGAAAGCAGTTTTACTTCCTTAGCTTGTCCTGTGAATCAATGGAACTCTTTTTTTTTTTTTTTTTTTTTTTTAAGAGAGAATGGATAAGTGTTTGGTCTTTAACAACTCTGTGGGTAGATCGGTCTTCAATCTTTCTCCACAAAGCATTATGAATGTATACTCACACTTTTCTTTTAGCGCAGTTCCCAAATATAGGCAAGCAAATTCCAAATCTCATTTTCTAGATGACCAACACATCACATTTCAAATTGCATCCGCAAGAATGGATTGACAAATTCCAATTTGAAATGGACTTCGGAAAACATGGAAGCTATCACAGATTTACAAATGCAATCAAATGTCACATGTGGAATCTTGTAATTTTGATTCAGATTCCTAAAAACTTAATTCTTAAAAAAAAAAAAAAAAAAGTTTTCTAATCTGAACACATCCCCTTGGGGACACTAATAAATACCAAGAGATCCGATACCTTTGCTTTCTGGAACTCAAAATTTCAATTTCAACATGACGTGGATCTTGATGAACCAAATAAACAGAATCCACTAAAAGCAGTTGTGCATACTTATCGCTCACACAGGACTAAAACAATATATTCATTTAAAGTCAGGAAAGTAGAGAAAAGGGCCGGCTTTCCAGGAAGACGACAAATAGCACAGGATTGAGACCACAGCAGATGAGGAGGTAGCAATGGTTTTCAGCAGTTCAAATTTAATACTTTGTCCCCCTTTCTCTACAGAAACCCAGGTAAAAAAAATCCCCCACTCTCATAAAATACAACAGCAGCAGTTACCAGTAAAAAAATGAAATGCAAAAA
>NC_045742.1:17680061-17699257 GCF_008692095.1 Etheostoma spectabile
AAAATAGAGAGAGAAAGCATAGGAAAAGAGAGGGTAGGGACATGATGAAGCAAGAAAGTAAAATATATTTTCTATATGTGAGGAGTGAGTCCAAAGTTCATCTTCAGACCGGGTTGGGGACAGCGACGAATCTGGAAACTTGCTGTTGTGTTCATTCAAAATGGAGGGGAGGAGAAAAAAAATGAACAAAATGAGTCAAGTCCAATCCAACTAGGGGAAGGAACAAGCACTCTAAGGCAGGGATTTATTCAGGAAGGGCTTTCTCCCTCTCTGGATGAAAGAAAATCTCACTCCTCTTCAGCCTGTGTGATGCATTTTGTTGTGTGTACAGATGAAATGTATGCGCAAGTTTGGGTATGCAACAGGTAAATTGGAAGGTGTGTCTGTCATATATATGGTCATCACGGTTGCACCTCTCACTTGCTGCAAGAGAGGTGGCATTTTTCTTTCCAAATTTCTTCATTTATTCCTTTGCTTTGCTTTTTTTCTCCCAATATCAGTCCCCGACTACCTAGTAGTCATCCAAATCGAAGAACTCATCGTCCTCTCCTTGGTACTCCATGCCCTGGAAATCCACCCTGTACCGCAAGATACCTGAGGAACGCAAAGATGATAGATTAGCGTTTAGGGTAATATGATGGCCCTCTTATGTCCTGTTTGGTTAGATTATGGTAGCATTAAAGGAAGAATTTGTATAAGGATAAGCTTAGCTATGGGGGTGGGAGTATTTGTATCTAAAACGCATAAATTCCTGAAATCCTCTTTTTTTGTAGTACTTTTTAAATATTAATTTTAAAAAAATTCAATAATTTTATTAATTAATAATAAAATTACATAAAAACATACCATTTACTTTTAGGTTACAGAGGAAATACAAAAGGTAACTAGTATTCATTTGTTGTTTCTTAAATTTAAAAGATGTCCTGCCATTTAATTAACTCGCAATCACCAGCTCTACATTCTAGACCCACAATGATTCCTGCTTAACGTTCGCCATCACAATAAAGATTTTGCATGATAAAAGGCCTCTGTCATGCTAACGTCTACTGGACAACACATCAGTATGAAAAGAACTCACCTGTAGCAGGAAACCATGTTATATTTTGAATACTTGTTTACTACTTTTCAAGGTAAAAACAAGTGACCTTCAAATATTTGGATTGGAAAGGACAATGTGAAGCCTTTATTGATCACATAAGGAATTTCTAGTGCCTACCTATGTGGGAGGACATACAGTGCAAATACAGGACAGTGACATTAGAAAACTCAGGGTGCTTTTAATTTGCCTTCACTATGCCTCATTTCTTTACGTCCCCGTCCACCACGGGTCTCCTAAATAAAACTCAGAGGTTGGCCAGAGGACAGGAGGAAAGTAGAGAGAACCAAACTGAGACAGTCTGTCCCCTCTACTGTATCAAAATCCATATCAAGTGGCCCAATAACAAGTAGCCTATCTAGTTAAAGTGCATGAGTCTTGTACTTCACTCTGCTGTAGCCATGGTTATATGTAAACAGTTATTTCCTAAAAGTAGTCCGAAAGGGCATCCTTTAAGGCAAATCAGTTATAGCCATAATCTACTTTGTAAAGGTCATAGTCTTGAGATCATGGAAGCAAGCCAATGATTATTTTTAGCCTGTGGCATTCTTGCAATCATACAGCCATGGCTATCACTGTCTTAATTGTTGCTAATCTCAGCATAAAGTTAATTTTGGAAGAGCAGCTTTCCTGAAAAGTCACTTGTCTTAATTGATACAAAGCTGTTACGTAGTTGATACTAGAAAGGCTGGTTTCCTACACTATTCCAGGTTGCAAATGAAAAGCACGGTGGAAACCTAAAAGATACATGATAGCATGAGCCTGCTCCCTCTAGTTTAAGAGCAGTACATTTACTTACTAAGTCACAAAAAAAATGAATGTATACCACTGAACTACACATATCCTCCTTTCTTCCTAACTTAATGTTGTACAAATGTATAATTCTAGTCATAAACAACAGTGTCCTCACCCCCAATGCCTCCAAAGCCCTTGACAAACTGGGACCCTTCCTGGCTCTTATCTGTGACTATCTCCAGCGTGGCTCCAAATTTCTTGTAGTTGTTAGCAAACCACTCCAGCAGTGGCATACTCTCGATCAACTCGTGTTCCTGTCCCGTCTAGAAAAATAATCAGAGTCAGGGTCACATGACATGATGGGTAATGGATCCAATTTGAAATCAAAAGGATCCGTCCTTTTTTGTAGTGCTCACCTCCTTGTCTGTAAAGTGAGACTTGTCTTTCTCCTGCTCTGGCGTCAAGTACAAAGTCTTCTCATCTGAAAACCAAAGAAGAGACATGAAGATTATAGCATATTATTTCTTTTCAATATATTAGTTTCTCAGCAATGGTAGATATGATATTTGTTGTTTGTGTACCGTTCTCTGCTCCGTTGCTCTCTGCCCCATGTACACGTAGAATGTAACGCATGGTGTCTAAATTTTCGTAGACTATAAGGATCTCCACTGCTCCCATCTCCAGGGCTTTAAGTGTGTCCTCCACACCAAAACAGTACTTCCCCGTGTCCTGACTGATCTCATCAAAGTACCGTCCTGGAGAGAGGGACAACCATTAAAATCTCTACCACAACAAAAGCTTTTGTTTCCTTTAGGAATTATTGGAGACACATAAAAAAAAAGTTGTTCCAGTGTGTCAATAGGACAACCTACCTATGAGCTTCTTCTCCTGGATGAACTTGACATTAGAGAGAACCTCTGCCGAGAGCTCAATAGCCTGGTTGAAACCATTCTCTCCACCATAGGAGATATCCACCAGCTTCAAAACCTTGGCCTGTAACCTCTGTAGAAAACGCACACACAAGCACAGGTTAAAACACACTATAGCGATACACACAACGTTATTTACTTAGAAGCACACTTAATATCACTCTATGACTAGCTTGCCCCTCCCTCCTCCTCATACCGTCTCCTCCCTTCTGTGCGCACTAACACTGTGTTCTAGGGACAGGCAGCTCACGAATAGTGGAGATGTTTGCTGTATGTGACAACAAATGTAGCCTCAAACATGCGTGACATGGCTTAGAGCACCTTAAACAGTTACCAGTGTTAAGACTGCCAGTGCTCAGGGGTAAGCACACCCAAAGAACTGCTATCCTTAGCTCCCAATAATGTCTGGGACCATTTAACAGGTTTGTAAATATTCAATCCTTTTACCAGTATACTATATACCATGTACTATGTTAACATTTTGTCCTATTTAGTGTAAAGTGTACTGCCTGATAATGTATGTAAACGTTTATTGATGTTGGGGTGTATTGTGGTGCAAGTCAACCCACAGATGAGAGCAGATTGCACTAAATGGCACAGCATATATTATTTTTCAATGTAAAGAAGGTTTCAAAAGGGGTTTGAGGTAGGTACTCTTTGTGTGTATATACTGGAAACGGCTGTAACATAGTAAAGTTTAAAAGAACTATTAGCATTTGGAATAAACTGCTACAAGTGCAAGTTAACCCCATTGTATTTACCAAGCATACAGACAGGACGCAGAAACTATAGAATTCTTCACACTAAGTATTACTTTAGGGGGGTATTCATAATATTATCTATTTATTGTTGTACAGCTAGTGTGTTTGTTTCCTAAAGCACAAAATTAAGGTTATAAAAATAACTGAGTTGTCTTTACTAGAGATTTTAGTTGATTTCATTTAGTATTTTTGTTTGGTTGTATATATGTGCATTTGTCTGAAATCAATTTTTTGGCAACATTCCCATTAATTCATTACTGATATATTACATAGTAAAAACTTAATTGGTACTGTTTTTTATCATAACACAAACTTACTGGGTCAAACATGTCTGACTGGCTGAGCTCGGTCTTGAAGTCGGCAGAGCCAGCCAAGACCATTCCTGCCACATTAACTTTGTCGTTGGACACAAAGAGCTGGACAGCCGTCTCAGCCACCTTTCTCACATAGTTGTGTCTCTTCTCCATTCTCAGACGAGCAAAACGCAGGGCAGACTGCCCTCCTCTGCCTGAAATAAAGAATAGGAACCTCCATCTTTAGAATGTTTCTTTCTCGGAAAAACTAAGAGCCACAGACTAATACACAGCAAAACTTAAGCAACAATCTAATGATCCTTGCTGTGCAGTTGAAAATATCAGGTTCAGTGTTTTGTGAGTATTGTGGGTCAGTACCGTGCTTCTTGGGTAGGTCCACAGTGAACTTGTGCAGCACCTCCCTGGTGTTGCCCTGCAGTGTGCCGAACAGCGCCCCACTACCGTCGATCACAATAAAGCCAAACTTACTGTCATCAGAGAGCAGGGCTGTCAATGCCTATGTTAGGGGAGAGTGATGGAAGAATGAAGTATGAGAATGTACCATAAATCCAGGGCAATATAGATACAAGAGAAGTTTATGTCTGTACAAGAAAGATATCTGTGCAGACAAAAAACAAACAGCTGTCACCTCGGTATGGAACTTATTGTCGCAGAGGTACAGGGAGGTGTTGATTGGCTTAAAAGGCTCAAAGTCGATATTGACTTTCTTCTCCTTGCCTTCCTCGGTCACAATGGTGCCACAGTACACGACCAAACCATTGGGTGGCACTGGCACGAGAGAAAGGTCAGAGGCCAATAGATTAGACAAACATTGGGTTTTTTGTACAGATGAATAACAATGCACAGTTTCTTAAGGGGAGGTCAGCTTCATCAACATTTCTCAAATATGTTAATTCACATTTTGCACTCAAGGTTCAGAAAGGCTAGAACATGCCACAAAATACTCTAACAAAATGTCAAATGTCCCTGGAATGTTTTTCTATTATGATGTGATCTATGACCTGTATTGATAGGTACTAAACACTATTCTCTAATGCTTATAACAACCTACTTTACAATTTAATGGTACAACCGCCACATATTGTGCTAGTTCCACACTGCCGTCTCATGTATTAACTGGTAAGAAGCTGCAAGGAGGTGCATATGTAAAAAATGTACACACTGACACATTACATTTATACAATTTACAGTTCAATCTTGATCTATTGTAACTTAAAACCTGTTTTATTTATAAATCAGGACTTCTGTTATTATTATTTATCAGCTTTTTCCACAGCATTTGAAATTATATCTTTCCATCAGTAACATATGACTACATTTCATTCATTCTGCCCAGCTGCCCATGAAAACAAAATCCCACATGGAAGCCAATAGGGTATTATGTGGGTTTTCATTGCAACACATACCCTTGTTGTAGAGTTTTAGTCTTTGCTGTACAGAGGTGATGGCTCCGAGAACAGAGAGCCTGTTGACTCGGCTCTTAATGTTGGAAGCGGTGCCGAACTCATCAGCCAACATCTTGGCCACTCTAGATATCTGGTCCTTGGGAGGGATGATCAGTGAGATCATACTGGTGCCATTACTAGAAAGACAGAGGATTTAATGTAAACATTTAGGCATCAGGGATGGAACAGTTCAAATAAAAAAATCTATATGGTCCACTAGTCACAGTTTCAATATGATGCTGCATTTAGGAAGCCATAACGTAGGAAAGAGTAACTGCTTCTTCCAGCAGCATGTAAACAGGCTTTCCATGCAAATTCAGACAGGCCAATCAAATTCAACTGAGAATTGGGTGTAAATGATATGCAGTCATAGAGGACGTTTGATTTCAGCATATGATTAAAGTACTTAAGCCGCACTATACTATTCCCTCTTGCGGACACTTTAGCAACGCAGTAAATCTTTACTGTGTTTTTTAAATGAAAATAGAATGAATAGAGCAGTATTGTTTTGAAAATAGTGTACAATGTGTGTTTGGGTTATGTTGCACTTAGTGTTTTATTCTTTTAATAACACTAATTTTGTTAAGGCAAACAGTTTTGTAATTGGCAATGCCCTTCTCCAAATAACATACTAAACTGAACAGAAAACCGTGACATGAACCGACCGTGAATTTTGTAACCCATTTCACCCCTATTAGGCTTACATACCCAAAAGATGCAATGCGATGCAGTGTCAACTCACTATAAACATTACTGTTTATCATTTCAACAGTGTAACAGAATAAACACAACAACATAATTCATACCAATACCATAGGTGTTATACACACTAGCTATATTCAACATTCATTACTTTGAACTGCAACTTTGACCTGTTCATTTGTATTACCTTCAAGTTAACACCAATGCCTCTTGTTTTGTAAACAAGCAACCTACCCATGCAAAGTATCACCTTGACAAGGTCTGACAGGTTAATACTTTTAGTTACATAGTAAACAATATCTGCCCTTGAAGGGATGACTGTTTCAGTTCCACTGCTCCACATTCTCTCTCTCTCTCCATTCACTGCCAGTCAAAAGACAAAGGATACCAATACAGGCTGACACTGCACACCCACACGGGAGCAGGTAGCAGCGGCTGGATGAATATAGGGCAAACGGTCAACTGTGTGTGACATGGCAGACGGTGGAGTACAGGACAACAGATTCTGCGCAACACTGGACGGAAAGCTGTCGCAGAGCAAGCTACAAGCAATTGTAGTAACACCCACATTTGGTGTTTGATCATTCAAAAGGCCACAATGTACCAACCAACTGGAATTCTTTTCAACTGACCATTTTGTGGCCAGTAAATCTGAAGCGTAACGCAGAATAGCCCGCCTGCCATGAGGTAACTAACTTAGTGGACTCTTAGGGGAAATAAGAGGCTCTGCCATGTGCTCTACATATAAAAAGGCACTAGTGGAACTAGTATATCGAGCATGTGGAAGTCCAACTGTAAGCTAACCGACCTCCCTCTCTCAACGTGCTTTCTTGTTTAAGACACCCATGGCGGCCTCATTCCAGATATGACGTCTATTAGCAACATAGCTAACACTACCGTTGGTAGCTTCGTACGCTTTGAGGCAACATTCTCCGCAATGTCATCCATGACAGAGACATATTGAAAAATACATTCTTCCATATTAACCTCCAGATAGGCTAAAGGCGACAGCTAGCAATTAGCAAGCAAAGGCTATGGTAAGCTAAGTTAGCTATGCGCTAAGCTAACCACTCCCAAATTCGGCCCCACTTATCCGATCTCCAGCTGTTGTGACGGTCAACATTCACACCGTCACCTTGTACAGGTGGCCCCGCCACTGAACTGACTCACAGTTCAAATCGATCACTTACCCACGGGCAGCTTCCAAACTTTTGATCAGCTTCTTGATTTTCCATATCTCCACGTTCCTGTCCGCCGCGCTGGGGTCGTCCGCCATCTTTCTGCTGTAATCTGTTCAGCACCTGAAAAGACGTGAAAAAAGAAGAGTAATAACAGTTATGCGGTAAACCGGCAAGTAAAGAGATTGGCCGATAGTCACAATCTTATTAGGCTGGCAAAATCTGTGTCCTAACCAGCTGCTCTAGGTAGCTCTCTAACCTAGTGGCGCGGTGTCCGTTAGGCGCCTGACCAGTTAGCTACGTTACTGGAAGCTGGGCTGGCCGTGAGGGAGAGACTCTAACCGGGCTGTCTCTCTCAGTAGAGTGCGCGGAGAATAACAGGCCTACAGTCTGCCAGGCCCTAGCGTCCACCCTGTTCTTATCTAACACGACCTACTTTCTACCCTAACTTTACTCCTGGAAACCAACTGTCAGCTTTTCAGATGTTGAGTATAGGTCAGCATAAACGGAGCCGGTACAGTACCTGCCTCGGACAACGCCGCTCCGCTCCGCTATCTGTGTATCCGTTGCGCTACGTCGAGTCGGTAGTCCGAGGAGTGACGTTGCCTTCCCGACCGGTTTCTCTCCTACACACGCTGCGCGTGGTGCTAACGACTGTGCTCACATGTGGGAGGTGGTTTGAATTGTAGCGTTCACTTCCTGGAAACCACATAGTAACCAATAACAGCTCTTGACTAGTACGTCAATCATAAAAATCGAAGCAACAATTGGACAAAAGCTAATAACATCTTTTTTTTCTTCTTTTTTTTTTACTGTTGCTTCTATAAGAGTTTGTACTAAACAGCTATTGGTGCCTTTGTATTACATTGTCTGTTAGCCTACTTATTGTATGAGAGCTGTCCATTTAGCCGATTGTGAAATGTGACATCTGCAGGCCACTAAACAGGTTTGCCAGATAACTCTAGGCTAGAAGAGAGCCGGGACAGTTGAAACACATTTTAATTAAACGTAATTTACAGAGCGATCATATCGCACTGAAAGCTAACATTTTGTCAGTAGCAACCTAACCCTGTTCTGTCATTTTCAGCTTTGAACAAAACCGTTCAGGATGTATTACAGCAGAAGAGGGACGTGCGTGTCATCTGTCCCTCCTGGACGGGACGAATGAAACAGCATGCGGGGACGAACGAAATATATACACTTCCCACGACTTTAATATTTTACTGAATTTCATGAACGGTACTTCCAAAAGGTGTTAATATAGATTGTTGCAAGGCGTCTTTGTGAAAGTCTGTTAACTCATTGCCGTCATCGTGAAGCGTGTATAAAGCGGTAATTGAAATATTATGTAGGCCTACTGTGGATGAATCTGCCATTTGTATAGCTAGAACGGTAGGTTTTCCATTTATATCATTTTTTTTTTATCGAGGAAAATGTTGTTTCACTAGGTTTTTACGTGGGTTAGACCACAGTAAAGGATAGTAGGATAACAAGGGAAAACTCGATTCCCCCCCACCTGGGGGGCCCAAATATATTTTCATCTTTCTAAAACTGCTTTTCCATGTCTCGCCTGCATAAATGATTGTAAAAACACAGATAATTGTGCATTTACTTAAATACATGGAGTTACAGCCAGGTCGGGGACAAAACAGCTTTCCCTGACATGCCTATCGCCTGTTTATCTTTCCATGTAAACAAACCTGCAATATTAAGTCTGGGATTGAGGAGAACACTGAATGGTCTACTGAATAAGCATGTAGTTAAACCTTTACATTAAAAACACTCATTAATAATCGTAACAACATGTAATGTAATTCGACCATCAAACTCGTTTATCGGCTGCAACGCCGTGATAAAAAGAAATAGCAGGAAGATGTTTGGCTGATAGAAGGAGGTTAACATGCTCTATTTTTCACTCTATCTTTTGACCTAAAGAAATCTGTCTAGCATCATTGCACTCGGACAAAACTGGAATGTTTCATTCGCCCCGCGTTGCAATTGTCCCAGCTCTCCCCCAGGCTACTTTTCAATCAGAAAAGTAGCCTACATCAACTGTTCAATTGTTTCATATCCTTACACATTTTCTCTGACAAATTACATTTTCTGAATGTGCTGTGGAGGCAAATTTCACATGTTGTTAAAGAACATTATTATAGACCTAATCTTCAGGTTTTACTTGTCAAAATACAGAACCAAGATTTTTTTTTTTTAGGTTTTCAAAACTGAATTCCACCCACCTACTGTCCACAACTATTTTGTGATGAGGTGTCTTGAATGTTTCCTTTGTATATTCAAGTCAGCAGGGATCAGCCATCCTTTTAAGGCTATGAGTGTTGTGGCAATGTGGCTTCCAAACGGCTGAGTGGGCTCTTTCAAGCCAGAGAAAGGTTAGCTGACTAGTGTGCCTGGTGGTATAGAAGGCTTTAAAGAAAATGGATAACAATGAAGAAATCTAGCAGTGTGCTTCAAGCCAGGAAACTCAGTAATCTCATTATCTTATTTTGTTGAGGTTGATGATGGAGATGCATATTATTGGGTGGGATGCTGAGTGAGCTATGTGTAAGCACAAGATTGCAGTGTGAGGAGGGTGTAAGTATAGTTTGGTTCTGATTAGGGTTATAGGTTGCTCTGCGACACAACAATTAACTGCTGAGCCTTCTGCAGATATAGTGGGTCATATTTCGTGAAATATAATGGTTTGTCCTTTTTACTCTTAGAATATTTTATCTTTAATGATATTTGGTTCTTTTTATAGGAGAAAAAGAAATGGTGTTAAAACTTTACCAACCAGTTTGAACTCAGTCAGAACAGAACACAAATTTGATGTGACAAAAATAGTTTTATCGAAAAAGTTTCTGTTCACTGTTAATACTACATCTGGGTTTTTTATGTGTATGCTACACATATGTTATGTTGTATGTTGCAGTTTTAATCTCATCCATCTTTGGACACCTGCTTTTTAGAAAGATTAAGAAGCAAATGTGGATGACATTTTTTGCATACGTTTATCCCCCTCTTTGTAAATAACTCTCAGGGGAGTGAAGTACAATCCCTCTGAACATCAAAAAGCCTAGTATATTATAATCAACAAGTTGGCCTTGATGTCTGAATCTGTCACTTTTCCCGATATGTTTCCATTGTTCACAATTTCATTCCACGTAGCTATGTTTGAAGGATATGTTTACCAGAACATGCTGGCAGTGAGAGCCAGCAGCAGTAGCAAAAAGTCAAACATGTATGAGGACAATACAGTAGTTTGGGATACTTCCCTTTTCAACATCTACACAGAAGCAACCTGCATATTTTCTTTTACATGGACCAGTGGAAGATGTGGCTTATACACATTTACACCACGAGATGGCAGCATTGGTTAAAGGAGAAACAAATGGTTTCTTCAGTATCTGACTTGTTTTCATTAGTTGATGAAGGAGCATCATATCCCTGGTGTTTTTTTTATTATATTTTTTGCATTGCTCAATGGGACACTCAAGTCAGTTCTTGTTGTGTATTTATTCTACTAATTGTGGCGTGCAGTTTGTTAGTCTTCATTAGGTTGCCATATGCTTGATATTAGTCAGTGCCTTTAGTGAGTTGTGATTGTTTCTATCGGAACAAACATCTGTTTGTGCATGAAGCTACAAACTCAAGGATTATCTTTGTGGGATTACCCATCTCTGATGAACTGGGGGAGTAGGAGGAGGTGGGTGGAGCTTGTGTCTGGATCTGACACATACAGGATAGCTACATCATTGAGAAAAAGTGATATTGCAGTTTGTGCAACTGATTGCCCCCAAAATTGTCCAGCACTGACATCAGCACCAATTCATCACCATCTGTCGACTATCAGAGCTGTAATGATCTGTCGCTTGGAAATGGATGGTGCTTGCTGTGCTGTGGCTGAGAGCTGTCCTGGCCAGGGCCGCTATTTCTCATTTCACCTAGTCGTCACACATGAGCATTCAGATGAGCAGAGAAGGTTGACAGGTTGTTGAACACTCACCATTTTAGCTAAATAAGACACTATTTCCTATTACAGCAGCAATAAGTACAATCCGCATAAGAGTTTATATCAGGGCTTTTTAGCCCGGATTTTAGGTGTGAAATATTCTCATGATCCCAGCAGTTAGAGTTGTTAAGTTTTTGTGAAAATCTGATCAAGTAATGATTTATTATTCCGTTTTCAGGAGTGCTGAAAGAGCTTCAAATATACAATGAAACTATAACACTGATAGTGTTTTTCAATTAAAAATATAGCAGATAGTTATCAAGAAGAACATTTAAATGATCCCATCTTAACATGTATCTACAATTTAACAATTTAATACAAACCACATACTCAGATATTTTATTAAACTCAGGTTTTTGATGCACCCATACATTTGAATGTTTTGTGCTTTTGTATTGATGCTTTTACATTCTGTTTCATACCCTGACCAGAAAAGATACTACTTTATTTAAACTGTATTTTATTTATTTTTAATAGCAAATAAAATAAACTTGAACATTGTGACACTACTTATGCCCTATGTAGGTAATAATGTCATACTAGGAGTGACTAATACATTTTTGTTGTCATAGTGGCCATAGGAAGGAAGCATTCTGTGTGTGTGTGTGTGTGCTGTGTACATAGGTATTCATGTGCGGGTGTTATGGAGAGTGCGACCAAAAACAGATGCCACCATGCAGGTTCACAGGGCTCTATTTCCCATGCATCTGTGACCATCTGCTTAAGTAGAGTTGAAGGGAGATAGGGATGAGTGAAGGTGGGACTCTCAGGGGTATTCAAGGACACAGTCTTGCATGTCATCACGGAGAAATGCGATTGGGGTAGAAAGACATAGGACTGAGGATGCATCCAATCAGACACTTCCATAAAGAGGCAGGTGGTTACATAATCAGAGATACATAAACACATTGACATGGAAGTTGTAAAACATCGTGCCTGCGTATCAGAGAGAGCATCCTTCTGGACATGTAAAAGTTAGTCAAAAACTAATAACTAAAAAGACATTCAACAAATCAAAACTCTGTGATACCTGTTTCCCCTGACTCTTGCTGTAACTGACTTGTTAAAGCTTTAATGCTTACCCTTATATAAAAACTTTATTTGCCCCTCAGTGTGTGCAGTGCTGCTCTCGATACAGACAAGGAAGGGAATTAAGCAGCACACATTCTCAGCTGACTAGCTAATCTGTGACTCAGGCTCTCTTTGTCTGTCATCCCCAGTGAAAAAGAGGATCATAATCATCAGCATTTCAATAGCTTGCTTATGACTTAAACCAATCTTCTTAGGACGTGCTGTAATGGTATGAGAATGTACAACTGTTGGTGTCTGTCAGCTGTCTGCTGCACCACTGAGCTTTCGGTTCTAGGACAAGTGCAACAATTTGGGATTGCAGCAGCAGCAGGGGTGTTTGGGTGCAAGTATGTTTCTTTGTGTGCAAATCTTAGAGTTGACATTCCTGTCACATCTCTGGCTCTCTCACTACTGTCCACAGGGGCACAAGAAGATTTACAGATCTGCGTCCTAAAATTAAGTGGATTAATCAGGAATGGAGAGTCAAGGTTGTCATAAATATAAATGAGGTCTTTTGAGGCATAGTGCGAGACACGCTTCATGTCCACATGGCGAAGGCTATTAGGAGTTTATCAGTGCAATGGATTAAGACCAATAACCTCAATCTAGAGGCCAAGACACACAGTCAATCTTAATGATGCATTGGAAAGGGGTTAAACCCAAAGGTAATATGGACCAGCAGGCCTGCCTACACCACTCACTGCCCCAAGGCATAATCCAATTGTCTTTCACGCCTCAGGAAGCGAGGAGTTCAGTGTATTTTACAGTTTGTTTAAAACTGTTCTGCAGACTACTAAATATGAAAATAAAAGCAGAATTCCTTGAGCAAACAATGTGCTACCTTTCAATTTTAGACTGAAAGATAGTGCTGTTTTGATGTTAACACCTCTAGTTGATAAAGCCTGGATGCCACACATCACTCCCCAAGGAGAGATGACCAGATGCTCCCATCAATCTCAAATCTTCCCCCCAGCCTGATTGTATGTCCTCTTTGCCAGCAATGTATACTGGAGAAACAGCATGAATGTATACATACATTTGGACATGTAAAAAAAACCACATACTATATGTGTATGCAAAAACTTACCAAATGCAGCTGTTCTGGGATATCTGTTCCGTCAACACCTGCCACACATATAAACAATCCATTTCTACATCTGATGGCTACATTACTTTGGCACAATAAGCAAAGATGGAAAATTAACAGAATCAAAGTCACGCCGAACTTATTGTTAGTTTTCTGTTGTTTTTAGATAAATCTATACCATTTACTGGGGTGGTATCTCTGGGCACCAGAGATGCTGAGGTCTTGGTCGTCACTCCTAGGGAAAACCAAGTTTTCATACTAGTGAGACCAGTACATTTTATTTTTATTTTATTTAGGTTTATTTGATTCATAAAAAAAAAAACTGAATGCAAACACAAAATTTCAAGTCCTGACTGAAAAGGAGCAGAAAGAAGATTATTTAGTAATTTAATCTGCCCCTCTTTCACAAAACATACATTAACAAAACAAATGTAAATGCAAGTAGACTCATGCAGTGCAGCTTTAAACTAGTATGAAATCATAATTTGGAAGCCACTACCATGACAACCTCATAGATAGACAGATAGGAAAAGAAAGATGGGAAAAGGGGATGAAACGGGAGAAAGATGGTGGAAAATTGATTATCTTCGAGCTGCATTAATCACATTGACTACAGAAAAGGCATTACCAGTACAATGGATTTAATACAGCGTATTAAATGAAGACAAAGGCGTGTCCGGTGAAGCGGGCTTACTTTGAGGGATGATGATTTGAAGGACCAGAAGTCGATGCCATTTGGATGACTTGCATACATCCCAAAGTGAAATTATTTGTAAAAGTAAAAACTCTCCCAAATGCATTACTCAAAATTAACCTATACACGTATAATTGTGTGGGCTGTGGAATGTATTAATGTATTCTTAAAATTATTTCACATAAGGAATGTGCTCAAGTCAATGTATGCAACCTATGTATGTGTGTGTGTGTGTGTGTGTGCGCTTGCGCTCTGGTGAATAAGTGTAATTTGCTAAATATGTGTGTCTGCTGCTGGCACATGTAGACGACTGTTGCTGAAATGAGGACACTGAACAGACAGCATGAGACAGGGAGACTCATTTATTCAGACACACATTGTGGAACTGTCACAGTGAAACCAAAAACTTTTCAGCTCATAATATTACTAATTTAATTAATAGAACAAAAAACCCTTGCAAATGTGGCCATTTGGTACACCGTTTGTAAAAGACAAACCTGTAAAATGTTTTTGTGTTTGTGTTTATCATTGTGAATGTTTACATCTGTGTGTGCCCATAGCCCGGAAGAAGCACCTCATAGCCAAAGCCTAAGACAATAGCCAGGCAGGATATCATAGCTCACTGACAACATCCGGAGAGGGCAACAGAGAAGACCAGTCTGACTGTGAAGCAGTATTTTCCTGCTTGAGTAATAGATTTATTTAGCGCTGTTATGCAAAGCATTTTACAACTCAGCAGCGCAAACCCTAACCATTCAGAGGATTCTGGGATCCATTGTCTTGCTCACCCCCACAATTAGTTGATGACCCACTCTACCGGCTGAGCCACAACTGAGTAATTCAACTCAGTGTATGATGGAAATACTGAGCCAAATGGGTTTGCTTTCAGCAGACACATCACTTCATATTAAAGCTCACAACAAACTAAAGATAGCGCTTTACATTCTACAATACAATGGGTTTTACAACTGGTACTTCTAAGATATGTTGGTAAGATATAATACAGACAAATGATATGATAAATATTCTTTGAGCAGACTCCAGAGAGAGACTTGAACTTGCTTAGATAAACTCACAGGCAACGAGCATCAGAATTCTTCAAACAATAATTGTTACTCTTTCAGATTCTTATCTTGCAAAGCCGACAGGTAAACCCTGTTTCTGTTATTTCCCATTGGGTCCGTGTAAATACTTTTTTCAAAGAGGTCAAATTTAATGGCAGACTGTCTTGTTTATAAGGATTTTAGTCAGACCATGACTTGGTTGAAAAAGCTAGTTTTTTTATTGGATTCACTTGTTTCACAATGTAATAAAAGAAGCAATATTGGACTGTTCTATGTGTCATGCAATCAGCATTTTGATATTTTCCCACTCTGAACTTGGGAGAAAGGGAAGAAGGCCATATCGCTGTGATCGCTGCGATGGACCAAAGCAGTAACAAAGTCACCTTCACCTGGCCATCCAAATTCCAGTAGCAGTGAATAAATGCATCTCAAATCTTTCTGTTTCTTAGACCTTCTCCATCATTCAAGAACCCCAATATGGAAAACATCTCAAAGCCTAAGTGAGACAGTGGTGCATCAAAAATGTAGAACCCCAAAATGAGCCCAGTGGTGAAACACAGAAGAGAGTGCATACAGTAAGCTAATATTTCTGGTTGCACAAACTGGGACCAGAGGATCCAACTATGACAAACAGTCACAGAGAGGAAAGAGACAACAGAATGAGGGGAAATATCTGAACAAATAAATGGCAGATAGAGAAAACGTGACAGAAAAAAGGAAGTCCATGTCACATCACACTCAGGTTTCAGCAGAGTTGAGAGCTAAGAGACAGCAGTAGGCTGTAAGCTAATTTATTAAAGGCTTTTTAATTTTTGCAAAGCAGTGTGCCTTGGTAATTGTAAGTTATGTTACTGATCACAAACCTAAGTACACATCCTATATGTCCTTGGATCCAAAGAGCACCTGTATTTTGATGCACGCGTTAGTGAAGTAGCACTCTTCAGCACTGACATTTGCTCTCTCTATAGACAGCAGTTACTGTTGGATAATAAAAGAGTCTGTTCTGCTGATTTTTAAAAGTTATAACGGTTGATCTAGAGGGCACATGAGGGTCACTCCAGAAACATTAAGGAAAAAAAACAAAAATCATTATCAAAGCAAAAACATGGATTAAAGCCAAGGTAAAATGAGACACTAGGCACATTTAACAAATGTCTGCTGGTCCTCAAAGGTCCACAATATCTTATCACTTTGATACCACCACAATTGGTAAGACAAATGTTTTCGGAAGAGCCATACAAAATATTCAACTTTTGATACAGTTATTTAGAATGTGTACATTTAGAACTCTTCCCAAATAGAGTCCAATCATCACCTGAAAGGAAGATTATTAAGTTTTGTGGACTGACTTAAATGGATTCAAGTGTGTGCTGAGAGAACAGAGGTCCCTACTTGGCTAAGGCAGAGTAGATGGGGCAAAGCTACCGAACACATCCAGTTTCATCCTCCCCCGCCAGGTCTTTATCACCCTCAATAGCTCCTCTGGGGTGTATTGCTGTTTCTGTTTGCTTGCTCATTCTGTGATGACTCCTTCTCTTGGTCAACAAAGAGAATTACCTCGCCCTGGCTGCTAAAACCCCCAGATGTGTCCTGCTCCTCATCTGCTGAGAGACAACAAACTAACAAATAGGCTGGCAGATTCCCTTTAGTTGTTTGGTGTGTTTTGTGTTATAGTCAATATTTAACCCATCATCATCTCGGGGGGAAACAGATACAAGAGTTTAAGCTCAGAGGTAAATAGTACACCACACACACACACACACATACACACACACCCCAAAGTAAATGGCTAGCAGCGAAAAGTTAATCTAATAAGCCAAAGACACCCAGATTTGTTTTAATCAGTTGACAGACCGAACTATGGCAAAAAGTGAGTCAACATTGGACATGAATTAAGCAGGTGTGTAGTAGGATTGAACTCCCTTCAGGATATTCATTCCTGTTGCTTTGACTGGATGTGCAAGCAATGTTAGAAAAAATGTTTGCTAATTTGCTTCCATCTTGATGAGTTAATGTACAGAACTGTTGTACGTAGTCTTGTTCCTGTGAGTTTGTTTTGGAGTCTTTGATGCCCTCTAGTGGTCAACAGATGCACAGGGGACCATTACATCATCAGTGTTCTCTGTGCCACCCACACATCGCTCGGTGATGTTCCTCTAAAAGACAATACAATTGCAACTGTGATGTTCACTATGTTTCAGTATAATGTTTATAAAGAAGTTATGTAGGCTGTCTGCAGCAGTCCAGATTACACAAGCAGAAAGATATGACACCTGGATCAAAAAAATTACTCTGAAAGACAGGAGAATCCCCAGGTTGGATGTATGGGGTAATTTTTATGCATAGGAAAGGGGCTGCAGGCATTTGTATATTTGATTGTAATAGGGATTATTGTACATTTGAATAATACATCACATCATTTGATAATACACAAAAACAAATATATGACACACATAAAACACATTTTTTTCAGTTTTATAATCTGTGCTAAAGTCAGTGTTGTAGTCTTGTGGTTGTGGTTGTAGTACAACAGCTGGGGTTGCATTGTTGTCTGGAGTCATTCAGTTCTTTCACAGCAAAAACAGAATAGAGAAACAAAACCTGAATGAGGAATGTTAAGCCCAGTAAAGCCTGCCTACTTTAAGACTGCCATTCACCTTTAACAATATTTAGACATTTATACACTAAGGCCATTTGATTGTTTTCAATAAGAGTATAATGCTCAGTAATAAAAGACTGGCGGATGAAACCTGTGTTAATGATATCCAGTGTGCAGGAGTTGCTGATTCCTTTATATCTAAGAAAATAAAATGAACTGACTTGACCTGCTGGACCTTTCCTTTCGAGTCTGGATCATATGTCTCTTGCTTTGGCAAGGCAATCCTACAATGACAGAAAGATACAGCTTAACAAAACACAGTTGTATCAACAAAAACAAAGACATTTTGATTTTCACTCTGCTGCTTGTCTACCTCCTTTGTCCTTTCCATACTTTTGCCATTTAAAGTATTGATTTAAACCACCATCAACCTCTTGAAATTGTCTGTCAAAAAACCTGTCCTTATCTATTCTGTTTCATTCCTGCCTGTTCCCTCTTTCCATGTTTTACCTGTTTACCTTTCCCAATAATTCTTTCTGCATCAGGCAACAGGAGGCAGTACAACCACTTACGTTGTCATCACTTTCTCTACAACTCCAGCCTTATTTTTGGACAGTTTTAGGATTCGGAAATTTGTACAAGTCATATTTTTGGCACCACCATGCCTGCAAACTTCACTTTGTTCACCGTCAACAGACAGAGAGAGATATGTGCTTGTCTGTGTATTCATTTTTTATGAATGACAATATCCTGAAAATCATGATCTTACTTACATCTGGCCAGCATCAGACTAATCCTCCAAAAGTATTTACATAGCCTACACCTGCAGAAGAAATACATTAATTAAACAAATTACATAAACACAAAAGTACCATTGTTATGCAGATGACATACAAATGATTGTCCTGTTAAAAAACAGTAAAGAAAGCAGTTTTCACCAGCTATCTGCCACACAAAAAATGTTGGATGCCAAAACCTTCTCCAGCTAAATGAAAACAAATCGGAAATCCTTCTTTTTGGTCCTCGAAAGTCTATTCCAATTTAACAAAAACATTTCAGTTTTTCCTTTCAACCCCAACCCCAGTCTGATGGCACATTCAATTTAAATGTTCTGGTGTCCCAATTTAAAAAGGCTTCTCTGTCAAGTGACCTTTTAGCCTTCCCCTTTCCCTAAATAAAACAAATAATTTTCACCACCACACTTGGCATCAAGTGCAAACAAGAAATAGAAACAAGATGAACAGTGGAGGGCAGTAATGCAAAATAAATTGTATGCTGTTATTACAATAAAGTTCCCCCTGCCACATTTAAGTAAAAGTTTTCCATTCCAATGTTCCCTGGTAACAAGTGGTATCTCAATTTATGGTCTTGTTATTTTATCACTAATCCCGTATATTTTATCCAGGGTCCACTCAAAGCTGAGAGTGACTCAGAAAAGTGGAGAAAGGTTAAGTGGGAGAAACTGGTACAAAGCCCTACACACGCACACACACACGCACACACCCACACACACAC
>NC_045742.1:17699267-17738568 GCF_008692095.1 Etheostoma spectabile
ACACACACACACACACACACACACACACAGATGAACAGAGAGGAAAAATAAACACACATTTTCTTCCTTTCCTTTTCATTTTACATAAACTCTCTTTTCTACCCAACACAGAAAACATGATCTGTCTTGACTGTTACCATAGGAACGCAATCTGATAATTATATCTGACCTGCATACTTGTTTTGTGTGTGTGAGAGTCTCTTTGATTGGCAGCACTAATTAATAAACAAAGATGACATGTGAAGAAAACACAGTAGTCACTCCGGGTACGCAGTGATTGATGATTGATTGAAGTGGTTTTACTAATTTAACGACAAAAATGAATGAATAAAAGCAGTCTATAATTGAAACATTTCCTATTCTTCCCAAATACAATCAGCAATTTGATTCAACAAGAAGTGCATCCGATAAAAACAATCTGAATGAATTAATTTATTCTCCGCTGCTCAATAAAAGCAATTTATCTAAAAATATGATTTAAGTCGAAACACTCATTTTTTTCCTTCACTTTAATGCTCCCTACCGTTCTTTTTCCATTTTCTCCCTTTGACAGTCATTTGGTGTTTGGACCAAAGACTGTATATTAATAATATACTAGTGTGTGGTTTGAACACAAACTCAATTTTTTTCACTCACTTTACCCTTTCTTTCTCCGATTGTCCTGCTGCTCTGACTTCTCTCTCTCCATCTTTGCTGCTCCATTCTCTTTAGACTTTGCACTGTGGCCCACGATGAGTCTCAAAGGAACTCTCTTTTCTGTCTCACTTGATGTGAACCAAATCGTTTTGGACAGGAATGGCACTGCTGCCTGTGATGGAAGCCATTTGCTGGGCACTGAGTCAGAAAGCCCGAGCAGAAAACATTTGCACATGGGAGGCACACATACAAAAGGACAAGATGCACAGAGACAACATGTCCTGTTAACTCTTTCTTTTAGCAGCACAGAAGGGTCAGGCTGGCTTAAAGATGTCAGAGTCAGACACACGACTAACATCAAAATTGTTCCACAGGGAATACATGGTGAACACTTGTAAATTCAGAGCACAAGGGGGCTTAGTGGTTGAGAGAGCCCTTGAATGCAGGGCCCCGTGAGGGGAAGCATTCACCCTGCTTAAGTCATCTTGAATGAGACAGTGTATGCCAAACGGCCCCGAGGGGACTAGACTGTGGCTGATTCTGCATCATTAGAGATAATAGAGCAAAAATAGAGTTCTGTACATGGATCCATGGATACATTAGATTACTAACAGATTGAAGAATTATCAACTAAGGAATATCAGATTTTCCAGATATTTGAGTTAAAAACATTGGTCAATACTTTCTTCTTACACACATAGCATGAAGAAACATTCTCTATATTTGGTTTTAAAATAATTGACATACAATAGTTGAAAGATAAACATGTAGACTCTGGATGACAAAAAATATAAACCCAAGTATAAACCCAATGGCCTTGGAAATTAAATTGTGCTACTTATACTGTTCAGGTTGTGTCCCAGATGTGTTGATTTCAACTTCATGTTTATAGCTTCATGTATCATAGTATTGAAAGTTCTGTGTCGGACCTCAGCCATATAGCACATGTACGGTTACAATGAGGGATGCATCGATTCCGATTTTGAGACCAAGTACAAGTACAAATACTTACATTTTGGAACTCACCGGTACCGAGTACCAATATGAGTACTTAATGATCCCTGTCCCCAATGGTCCGAGGCTGTTTTTTAGACATACAGAGGATTTTGGCCTGCTGTTATATCGCCGTCAATTAAATTAGAACAAAGCAGTTTTTTCAAAGTACCATGACTTTTTTATATTCAAAGCTCATTGGCCATGTGCTGGTCCCTGAGGTAGTGTCAGTAAAATAAATCATATTATTCTTGATATCAAAATACTGAGTGAAGTTTGGAAAAAAAAGATATGGGATATGGTTATATGTGTCTTCCGGTGGCGAAAGTAGTTGCGACGGGCCCTAGTGCTTGCTAGTTCCCAGTTTTGAAACTCACAAACACAAACACCTTTAGGTATTCTGCTTGCAGATGTGCTCAGGTTGTCAGTCTTCACAAATGTTGTGTCTAAACTAGCTACCATATTTCGTATTGTTTTGTTACATCATCAAATAGCGTCTTGACTTAACAACATTACCTTCCATATTACCCAGCAAGCTTCATTTCTTTTCTGTATATGACAAAAATACCAAAGAAAATAAGAAATTATTTAATTGAATTTTTTTTATAGTTTAAGTAGAATAAGCATTCACTTTTGTTATAGATTGCTATTAAACAAAAAAAAAATTGAAAACCATGATAGAGATGGGTTTGCCTTTTCAAGGGAATTTATATAGCAAATGTATCACATAAAGGCCCATTCTTTTCTCTATGGGCCCCCCCCCCCATCCAATGGGTCCTAGTGACACTGCACTGTCTGCACCGTCTAATGTATATTTACACCCCTGGTGTGTTCCTTGGAAAAGGCATGAGTAAACCTCAAGGCTTTGCCATGACAATAAAGCAGAAGACAAACACCACATGTGAAAGAGCTTTCATAAAACAGGACAAGAGAGAAATGGTGAGGCGAGCAATTCATCCTTCAAGTCAAGAATGTGTAGGTCATCCATCCACCCTTTATGCCAAAGTGTCACCATCAAATATAAGAATGGTGCAGGGAAAAGGAGAGGGGAGGATGACATGGAGATGGATCGAGCAATAGAGAAAGAGAGAGAGAGAGAGGAAAATAGGGAAAGGGAGATTTAAACAACCATGGGAATAGAGAGAAGTGCTGACTATCTGATTCCAACTCTGCGTTTTGATTCTGTTCCTCACAAAATCCTGGATTCAATCCTTGCCATGTAATTTAAGTTAAAAGGAAACCGAAATATTCTGAAATGAAAAAAATTGCAATTTTTGTCAGATTTAGGCTGCCATAAATTATCATCTGTCATAAATGACAGAGCAGTTTGTGAAGGTGTAATAAAGAACAAGCTAAATGCTCTCTATCTCACCTTGCGCATGTTGAATTAAATGTTGTATGAAATGAAACTGTTCTACACTCACATTACGTGAGTCAAGATGTGTGCCAGTATTAGCAGATACTGGGGAATTTCAGCAGTGACTAGTGAAATAGAAACATACTTTGCTGCAGTGAATGTTACTGTTTGTGTGCAGAGTTAACCCTAAATGGCAGGATCAAAAAGCATGTTTCTTAACTAAGCTGCATTCATCACTGTAGAGGCTAAGCCAAAGCTTTAAGCCCCTGAGGTGCCTTTCCACAGGTAGAGTCATTGACACACTTTTTCCCTTTTTTGATCAATGAAAGTCCAAGCCATATTTGCAATTAACACCATAGGTTCTATTTATTTCTATGAGATATAAGTTAATAGTCCAGACAAATTATGTGGTGTTGCTGTGCGTGTGTCCGTGTGTGTGTGTGTGTTGCCCTGTGACCAAAACTGTATGTGCTTCCGGGTTGCACCCGAGGAACCAATGATTGGTTCCGATTTATACTAACGGCACCAATTGGCTCTTACAATCACAAAACATGAACACATGCTGACAGGCACATAGATGCCATTTCCAACTGACTAACAAAGTAATTACAAACACATTAGTAAACAATTGCCTACTACCAGTATGTGTACAACCAGGCACCAACAGTAGCATTTCTTTTGAGTTGTATCTCTGGCCTGCTGATACATCTAAGTCCAACAGTCACTCTCTTTTAGCTGCATTTTCATTTAAATATAGAAACAGTCTGTGACTAAATATGTTAAAGAATATGATGAGAGAGGTAGAAAGTGGGGAGGAGGAGAAATAAATTAGACTGAGGCCAGAATGGACTGTATATGGACTGAGTAGTGTGGGCGTTTGTGTGTGTGAAGGCATTTGTTTGTATGTCTCAGGGCTCCACATGTACCCGGGAGGGAGCTGTGGTAAACAGTCAGACAGGAAGGCTGTATATTTATCATCAAACACACACTATTGATCTGAGCCACAAGTCAGATAGCACACACTGGATCATGGCGGGGAATTACCCTCATGATTTTCTTTCTTCTCTCTTCTCTGCATCTCCCTCATCTTTTCCATGCAGTTTTTGATTAAGATCAATAGGAAATGGCAACACACAAAGCAAAGGAAACACATTAGTCATACCCTCCTCACTCAAACATACATGCACAGACACAATTGAGGGCCGTTATAGGCAGCCTTGTAGAAAGCAAGATGGACTACTTTAGAATGTAATTTAACAGTATAAAACTCATTTCAGATAAGTGAGTGGTTAGACATTGTTTGGGTACTTAGAGAAAAAAAATCCAATTACGCAATCCCTCCAAGAAGAGTAATGCAAACTTGAAAAAGATGGGTTATGTACATTCTCCTTTTGATGACCTGTGGTAAGTTTTACTGTACTGGGAAACAATAGTTTCAGTTTCAAAAATTCTAATTCAAATCAACCATTGCTATCCACGGGGCCATGTGTGACCCACCTGGTAGATCTTCTTAACCCTCGTGTTGTATTCCTGTCAAAATTGAAAATTCACAATTTTTTTTACGCCTTTTATCAATGTTTTTAACTTTTTGTTACGTTTTTGTCCCTTTTTTCAACACTTTTGATGCTTTTATCAATGATTGTCACTTTTTTGGACGTTTTCAACACTACGTAACACTAACTTATTAACTTTAGATTTACAGTTATTTTTGGATTTAATGACCAATAAACTTCATTTATAGGAAATTATACCTAATGTTTGAGTTAGGAAAGCAGAAATTAGGAATTATTGAGACTAAAATTAAAGGAATGGATGTTGATGGATAATCACAGACTGGAATATGTCAACTTTTACTCAATACTAATTCAAAACCACGTCATTTAAAAAAAAACATAGATATAGGAAAACGGGTCAGTTTGACCCGAGGACAACCTGAGGGTTAAAGTACAAAAACAAATCTAAAGAAACAAAAACTGACATCGTCCACCACATCAATCTCCCTGGTGATGTTAACGTTGTGCCATCAAGGCACAGCTGGCTGGCGTTCAAGGTGACAGAGATCAAAGCAGCTCATTGACTCTGAACATTATGTCATTTCACACTAGGCTACCAGCACAAACCCACTTTCAGGTGATAAAGGTGGAAGAAGTTTTAGACAGAGACAGTGGCAGTAAAAGAGAGACATTAGGGTGGGATAAATCAAGATATAGCTGTTACGATGCACAAAACCTGAGTGAGTGTTAACAGCTACAAGACCACAGAGAGAAATGCTTACAGTTTACAAGAGAGGAAGCCATACAACACTTGATAATGGGACGGTGGTGTGAACAGTGGCAGAGTGACATGTCCACCTTACCATTACGTTTGTGTGGATTTACAAAAAAACTAAAAGGAGCTACTGCCTTAATGTGTGTGGTATGACAATGTCTGTGTTTTTTTTTTAACTTTGGTTACTTACAGTAGATCAAGCCACAGTGCACACGTCATTTGCATGTGTCTTCAAACTTCAAAAGAAGAGAGCCAAATGGGTTGTTTTGTGCCAGAGCTGGTGTCTGATGTGAACCTGATCTCACATTGAGCTGCTGTTTACATGCTAGGTTATTACTGTTAAATCCCACTACTAAATCTGCCAGAGACATGATATATGTCTGATCCTGTCAGAATAATCACTAAAGCCCCTTTCACACATGCACTGAAAACCTAAAATTATCGAGACATTATCTGGAGGAAAATAATTGCAGAACAACGATGGAAAAAAACACAAAGAAGTGACAGAAGGAAAAGGAGACCCCCACCCATACAAGAAAGTTTTTAGTGTGACGACCTTTCTCCTGATGTTTTGGTTTATTAATTTGGTCTCAGGTCCATCTATTAGTGCTTGAGTAACCTATCTGACTCACCAAGAGGAAAATGATAACAGGTATGAGAGGACAAGAGGCAGTGTAACACACACCTGCAAAATCGCGTGGAGAAATACAAACATGCAAAAATATCCACAAGAATTAACTTATTTAGCATTTCAATGAAACCGAGCCCTGTACAAAATAAAAGAAGTGGAAAAGATGCAAGTGTGAAATGAGTGTGACTCTTTGCCAGATGCTTTTTGGTAAAAAACATGACAAAAAGACTGCATGTCGGTGATAATAACAACACTTAAATAGTGTTGTAAACTGTAAGATGCTGGGTCTAAACAAAACCGCTCTATTCAGAGATAATCATCTGAATTGCATCTTTAAATTTGAAAGCTAAATTCAAAATTAACAGAATCTAACATTAAAGTGCAACTCACGCCAAAAATGCAACCTATGGTCTTTTTTTGTGAATGTACCCAAGTCTTTCCTTTAAAACAATAATTAGGACAGAAGTGCCACGTTTAAGATTTACTGTATTTTTGTTTTCGGCCGAATGGCCTTTTGAATGGGAGTGCTAGGGACACTAATATGATCGCATCAAAATCCCTATTTTGTATTTATGTACGCAAACATTGTTCTCAATGCTTGATTTCATGTGTAGAGCTGCTGGTGATACTTTGAGCAAAGTTTTGTGTTGTGTCAAGCCTTCTTAGTGTTGTAAAAATAGTGATTTTGATGCTATCATAGTAGTGCCCCTAGCTCTCCCATTCAAAGGGCCATTTGACTGAAAACAAAAATACGCTAAATCTTAAAAGGGGCGCTTCCGTCCTAAATTAGCTTTTAAACGAAAGTTTGATTCGGGTACATTCACAAAAAGACCCTAGGTTGCATTTTGGTGAGAGATATGCTTTAAACATGTGTAGAACTACATATAATTCCAGCTTAATTGTGATTCAGTTTGCAGTGTGCAGGGCAGCGCGAGTGTGTAAATTCAGTAAAAAGTCAGTATGATGAAAATAAATACAGTAAATGGTTTGCTACACTTCCAGCATTGCACATGCACCGCTTTTAATGTGCTGAAAGTCTTTATTGTTGTGCGAGTTTATGATACAGTGTGTCCAGAAGTTAATTGTAACCGATATGCATTCATTAACTTACAATATGCTGAGTTGTTAAGTGTTGTTAAGTTATATGCTTCTACTATGTTTGTTTTGGCAAATGTAAGTGTTACAGCTAAAGGTTGTGTTGTAATGTAATGCATTATGTATTTTGGGGAGCTGTAGGACCACAAATATGGGAGGAGGGAATGGAGATTTATGCCAATTGAAACTAATTACTCATGGCCAATTAACTGCAGCAGTAGGGGTAATTACATCTGTGATTGACTACCTACAAAATAACAACATGACATTTAAAGCACTGCTGAAGCCTTTGCGTCCATTAAAAGGATCATCAGAATAACTTCATTATCTGACAGCAGGCCAGAAGATTCTACCCGGAAGGCGGTGGTGGGGGTCAATATGGACATGCCTGTATACAGGTACTGTATATTGGTCATACATAGTTGTAAATTAGACAGGGATAGAGAAAGTAGTACAGAGTAATATGATAATGACTACTACATAAATGACAGCAGAAAAGAAAAATGCAAGTGCAGCTCAACAAAACTGCAGCTAAAACGAAAATACCAGCAATACAATAACTACAATTTTTCACATTATTTCTCTGCCTTCTTGCTGTCCCTCATTTGCTTTCTGCATGATTATGTATTTTTCCTGACATTAAGCAGCTCACAGCAGACCCCAATCAGTGTTAAGATAGAATCTGCCAATCATGTACATTTTGTATATTGGATTTTTTCACGGCAGCAATCTGAATTTGAAGCTTTCATCATATTCATCATAGTTTCATGTAAACAATGGCAAACACAGAAGCAGGCACCGGCACAGAAAGAGTCAGCACTATTAAATCGTCATTAATTTGTAATGCAAAGCAGTATGGGCAATGCGCATTAGTAGTATTATAGTGGTACAAACACTTGTTTATCACTGACTCAATGTTTTACCCCACCTTATTTCAAGTAATGATCCAATCTTCCCTTTTTTAGTTGCAGCAACTCTTCCAACCAGGCTTCTGGCAGAAAATAACACTGCAGCCCAAGCTTAAAAATGTCATTACACAAAAGGTTAAGTGTGACCATTCTTTCTCCCGCTGGAAACTGAAGTCATTTCTAAAAGAGGAGGATACAATAAAAAACTCTTCCCTTAGTACTGGACGGACGCCAGCACTGATTGGATAATAAAGACAGTCAGAGTGCAGGACAACAGGCCACTATGCCAACAAGCTTTTTCAGACAGAAAAAAGTGGTCTCTGATTATTTGCTACAGAGCTGGACATAAGGTCAGAGGGATGCTTTTTGACACTGGGTGTACTTTTGTTCTTTATGTTATCTTTACAAGAAGCAGCTTTGGTTAGTTTAATAAAAAAAAAAAATGTTGACAGTGAAGTCTTCACAAAGGTAGCTGTGCATGTAGGGTACATGTTCGTTTTGTGTTTGCTCATTGGTCTCTAGTGTTTGTTTTCCCTGCTCTTAATAGCAAATAAACCACTTAACATTAAATACACTAGACAACCATTCCCAAATGATACATTACTGACTGTTATTAGAACAATGAGCATCTATTTCAGGCTTTGATAAACTAATTAAAAAGGTATTGCCTCTATTTACCTCGGAGGCCACAGAGAGAGAGAAAAAGAGATGCAAAGAAAAAAAAATAAAGACTAGATGTTATCTGACTGTAGTAACAGCTATGAATGAATGATGGAGGGATGGAAGCACAAAGAGAGCCTCTGGGAAGATAAACTGATGGAACCAATTTAATATCTAGGAAACAGTATTGAACATGGCTACTTCCTGTTCCTGTGGCCAAAAGATGTGAAGACCTTTGTACCTAAGGTGGAAAAGTGTGTACCACTAAATGAGTTTGACAGAGGGCCAAATTATCACATTCATGCACAAAAGAGGGGTATCCACTTTCTCTTCATGTTTGCCATCACACTTGAACCACTAGCCTGTGCAATACATATTAATATCAGGTGTATTAAAGCAGACGGATGCCATATTATTGGTCTCAAGCATCTCATAAATTGCTGTTCCAGCAATGTGTTTGCTAATCAATAGTTTCTTTCAGACACCCAGATACAAAATAAACTGGACAAAATTTAAGGCAATGCCTTAATCAATAAATTGTCCTCCAATAGCTGGGATCAGCTGGTTGTTTGAACAGATTCCTTCAAGCGTGGTATTAAACACATAACACAGAAGCTGAGAATTAACAGCCAACCTACATATACTTTAGTATTCGTATCCTACATAATTGAAAGAAATGGAATATATCACTATATTTCGTCTGGACTTCATAAAAATTATAACCACCAAAGTTATTAACATGACCTAGAGGATCTGCTGCCACAGTCAAGAGTACAATCTTTGATTTTGCCAGGGAAACAGCCTCTTTTAATTGCACATAGCCACGGGACTCTCTTTTTAGATCAGACACATATCAGTTGTCATTTTCACTCTCACAGCAAACAAAATTACTTGCTACACTACAGAGAACCTGCTTTGGATTTAGATAGAAGAGATGTCTGATCCCCTTCCAATGGACAGTTATCTTGCACAACAAAGGCAACAGTATTGAGAGTTTTTCATGCTTCATATTTCTGCATAAAACATGAAAACAAAAGTTCACAGTTGGACGACTCCAGATAAAAGACTGGAAGCTGTAGATCTCCAGTTATACTTGCAATTTTACACAACACTGTCAAAAAGGGTGTCTAGAGTGTAACATACATCAATTTTATGGCAAATGTATTCATCAAATTGACACAAATAACAACCCTATCTGCACTTTAAGTTACTGGAGCCTAAGGCATTCTTAAGAGCATATAACTTATCAGATCAACAATTAAGTACCCATTTGTTTCACAAGACGGGTGTACTGAGATCAAACTCATTCACCCTGCAACACTGAAGTGAGAGTGCACATGACTGCATAATCAGGCATGTATTTAAAAAACACAAGGTCAGAGGGGGGGACGCAAGACTTTCTAGTCATTGACCACCTGTGCTACGGACTGTCCTATAAAGCAAGAGGCCTGTCAAGGTTGTGTTGGTGTGGTGGTTGGTTTAGCCATTTGAAAGATGGATAGAAAGAAATGAGCTGAACCTATGATTCTGTGTGAGGTATGTGAGCTAAAAACTGAATTCTAAGGCAGGGTTATTAACATTGTGTGCATTTCAGAGTATGTGTGTGTGTGTGGGTGTGTGTTTTCTCATAAATGGATGTAAGTGGGAGGGTTACATCTTCCCTATCACAGCAAACATCATCAGCTACACTCCAAACCCCTTGGGAGAAACAACTGCTTCATGCTTACATGAACACAACTTTCTAGTGCATTTATATCCATTCTATCTAGCAATATAATTACTATTGTTTAGGCTGTCATCTACTAAACTGATGACAACACAAGCTATTGTCATCAGTAACAATCAGTCGGCTGAACAGTTTCGTGGGTTGCATGACTCTGCCTGTCCATGAACACGCCGCCCTCTGTCCCTGCTATCTTTTGTCTGGCTGTAATAATCTGCACTGCATCCTTAATTAACTTAATGCTAAGCAGCAGCAGACACACACTGCCAATGGGTCAAAAGACTGATTCTTTGGCACATATGTAATGCCTCGTTTGCTGCTGGAATTTGACACTGCTAGAGAGCATGCTTCAACTCAGCCCTGTGTTAATTAACAGTGCGACTGGGAAGCCATTCTGGCTGCAGGTTCCATATTTCCTCCAGAGATAGAGCAGGCTTTAGGGCTGGCCTCCAAACCAACTGCAGTTACACAACAGACTGAAAATCTCTTTCTAGTTTGTTGCAACCTTTTTTTCCCCCGGATTTATCAGCTAATAAGAAATACCAATCTTTCCAATACAAATAATTTTTTTACTGTTGTGGCTTCATTTGGACTGAACTTGTTATTGACACACACACACACACACACACACACACACACACACACACACACACACACACACATAGTAGATGTACTCTCGTCCAGTGGTGGAGCAAAGATGTCAGAGTATTTCAGATTGAGTTCTGCATCAAGCTGTTCCTAAACACATGCGTGCACACACGCATGCACAAATGCATGCACACACACTCTGCCACAAGCAAATGCATGGCTTCCTCTTGGTTTGATTACAATTTAATTGACTTTATCTCCCTCGAGCAGTCTGCTTGCTCAATTCACAATTCCATATTGCTTATTTTCTCTTTCTTTATTGTTACAGTGTGTGTGTGTGTGACTGTAGACTCCACATCTCTGATTATATGTGTGACAGGGTAATGTGATGTGTGCGAGAGCCTGAGTCTAGCTCTAGCTTTGTTTGTGCAGTACTGATAGATGACTGGAAGCGCACGCATCCATGAAGCAAGTAATAATATTTATAATCACTGTTGTCGTTGGTGATGATACTGAGTCACTGATTATACATCATTAAAAGCAGAGAAGCAAAGGGGTGTAATTCTTGAAGAACAAGTTACAAACTGGCAAAACAGTAAAAAAAATGGGATACATTTGTCTTGGCTTCATTTAATATTTTTGACTGTGATACTGAAATCTACTAAGTGTGACAGATACTACTACACTAGAATACAGGTTTAAACACTGTGAAAATGAACGTAGAAATCAAGCCACATTGTTTCTCCTTGACTTGGACTCAATGCAGGCTGCCATCAAATGCCACATCTCATATTTCATGTGGTGATGGCTGGATGTGGCAACAACTGCTAACCTGCCAAACAAAACCAGTTTCACCTGATAGCAACAGCAACATCTAAGTGAGAGAGAGCTTCTCTGCAGGTAAGCTAAACTGACACTAATTGGCCAAAAGAGTGAATAATATTTCTCATTTAGGTGTTTTGAAAAGAAAACAGTAATACTGTTTAGTGTGTATCAAAAACGTCTATGATTTAACAAAAAAGCATGAACCACATGACAACTGAATATACCAAGGACATCGATCGGTTAGAGTCAACTCTGAAAGTCCTGATACAGGGGCAGTCCTAGACTACAATTAGATATGTCTCTTTCTTTCCCCCACTCTATATATGAGCACATGTCTTTGTTCTGTTTGTTCTGGTTGCTTCTCTGTGCCAGTTTGACTCTCCTGTGCTCCTCTGGACTAAAGTGATAATGGGGCACTGCCTGCCATGTGTAATCCTCCCTTTGACTGCCTTCACAAATCTGGAATCTCCCAAGGATTATTCTTCTTCTTTCCTTCCTGTTTCACTGTCTGCTGACTTAGGCTTAAAGGGCTTTTCAGTGCAACTCTCCATCCATTACAGATGTGACCGAGCAGAAAAAAATGCAGATGATGAAAATAAACAAATCAGTGTTTGATTGTGGAACTTGGACAAACATCTTGGACATTATAATTCAGACATTGGAATCCATACAACATGGGACCTTGCAACAGACAGAGTGGGTATAAAATGAAGTTACTTTTAATATGTCCTTGCATTTTTCTCTTTGCAGTGAATGTATAAGCTTGTTTGAGAATGAGTCTGTTTTTCTCCTCCACATAAATGGGAAATGAAGAGAATGTCAGCACACGGCTGACATTTTAATGACTACAAGGCATCTGCTCCAACCCGAGATTTCTGCAGTCAGTCACACCTGGGGAGCAGAGAGCAAGGGAAACCATGTGTGTGTTATGTGATTGTAAAAGTGTGTATGCGGGTGTTTGTGTGTGTGTGTGTGTGTGTGTGTGTGTGTGTGTGTGTGTGTGTGTGTGTGTGTGTGTGTGTGTGTGTGTGTGTGTATGTGTGAGTGAGCCTTGTGCATAAACAGGTATGTTACAGTCAATGTTTGTGTAGGAAAGGTGGAATATAAGATCATGATCAATTTGATGATGTTGTATTAAGTTGTAAAAATTAAATGTTACATGATTTGGTCCCACCCTCAAAACAACAAATCCTCTGCCATATGACCATCCCTATGAAGCTCAGTGATAGTCTGCCCAGGCACTGATCTAGAGTCAGTCTTCAAGATCAATCTTGTGATAACAGAGTCACCTCTAAGAGTTTAAGACCTCGACCTGACATTGGTTTCTTACACAAACACTGAAGCCACAACAGCCATTAAACTCTCCATTTCCCTCCCTCCCTCCCTCTCTCTCTCCTTCTCTCTCTCTCTCTCTCTCTCTCTCTCTGTATGCACATGGGAAGAGGCAGGTTTGTCAACTGCCGTGTACCTGAGTGTAAAGTATTATATTAATTAACAGTGTCAAACCCAAACACTCATTCACTTACACACATACTCTCTCTCTCTCTCTCTCACTCACTCACTCACTCACTCACTCACTCACTCACTCACTCACTCACACACACACACACACACACACACACACACACACACACACACACACACACACACACACACACACACACACACACACACACACACACACACACACACACACACACACACACACACACACACACACACACACACACACACACACAGAGCAATAACCAGCTTTAGCTGCTACAGGCCCCCTCATGTGTTGACCAATAGACCATTGCCATGGCAACACAATAGCTATGTAGTGTCAGCATAATGTATTACGGACACTGTATGCAAATGCAAACAGTTAACATGTATATTCTGTGCAGCAGTTTTACGGTGTCAAAGATACATGAATTCTCTTCCTTTAGATCATGTCCCAGAGAAGTTACATACTGGTCTTCATGCTTTAGGGGCCCACCAATACACACATATAACACCAAAGCAGAATATAGGTTATCTTACAAGCACTGCACAATTCATTTGCATTTGAAATTTGCAGTTTTGGCCATTGTTTTCTGTTGGTTACGATAACACCATAGCCCGCCACAGGAACGACTGAGATTAGTGAAGTCAGACGGGGTAAGAAACACACACAATCAATCATACATGTTGTAAAGGAGCTTTTAGACTGATTATCTTAACCACTAGCTCCCAACATGGGTCAGAACACAGGCCAAAAAGATTGAAAAACACTGAGATAAACCACTTTATTTTATGGTAAAACAGAAAGTAAATGTGTCTGAAATGTCAGTGATAATCCCTCATTGCAAGTGTTTGTTGTGAAGACACCACCACAGGCCTAACAGGTTGTCTGGGAACCTATACCAATTATCAGCACTGACACCGTTTGGACTGAAACCTATGACAAATAAAGCTTAAATGTTTGTTCAGATAATCATCACTAAAAATTGTCATACAGTAACTGTCCTATTTGTTTTTTGTCAGATCAGATGATGTGTCCGTTGCTTCACAGGCAAGAAGACAAACACATCCGGTTATTTTGATTTAAATAATTTTACCTTCATAAAAGAAGTTATGGTGTTCAGGGTTGAATTCAAATGAGAATGAGAGTGTGCACTTGTTTGGTCTAATGAAGATTCAAAGCAGCGCATAAGAGGCTAATGAAACAAAACTAGTGAGATATTAATGAGAAAACCACTTTGTTCAAGTATGTGTGAAATACATGCAAATAATTATCAGCTAAATCCCAGAGGTCTTCGGTATGTTTATTCACCATCATCCATCTACTCGAAAATAATCTAAAATTCATCTAAGGGGCTCAATACATAAGAAAAAAACTGGAAGTTTTTCAAAGAAAAGAAGAGAAGACACATAGAGGAGTGTGGAGGATAATAAAACAGAGAGGAGATGAAAATCCCAAAAAATAGTCAGAGAGGGGATAATCAGATATACAAGCTAATTGAGAGAAAGTACACAAAGAAAGAGAGAAGCCATAGGAAAGTACAAAATAAAAACTTAACTGCAGTAAAGTTTTGTGTTCAACAGGGACAACACGTTTTTTGTGTTATCTGTTTTTATTTCTCATCAATCGTAAAAGACTCAGAGATTCTTTAAGGATTTTAAGTTTTTAAGCATATTTTAAAGTAGAAATAAATCTTTAAAGCCCTCAACAGCCGTAAAACAGCCGCAGTTTGCTATCATCACATACTCGATGGCGTCAGTAAACACTTCATGATGAACCGGAGATTAGGTTTTGCTTCCAACATACTGCGGGTTGGTGGTTAGTTGTCTGCTTTGCGAATACTAAATACAAGATTTTGGAACCGAGCAGAGGCAGAAATTAATCACATATGCAAATAAGAAAAAAAAAAACTTGATTTAGTAAAAACAAAACTGACTTTGACGGAAAGTTCCTGTTTAAAGCTCCCATATCATGCTCATTTTCAGGTTCATAATTGTATCTTGAGGTTGTAGCAGAATAGATTCACATGGTTTAATTTTCTAAAAACACCATATTTCTATTGTACTGCACATTGCTGCCGATTCTGTTTTGTTTAGATATGTGTTTTAGCTACAGAGTGAGACATCTCACTTCTTTACTATGTTTGTTGGGAGTTGCATATGCGCAGTAGCAAAGTAATGAGACCATCAGCGAGCCTCTATGTGGTGGAGTATAAACTTTTGGTTTTAGTTTTACAGTAGTTTTAGTTTTTTTAATAGGGTCGGGTATAATGTCTCAGCAGAATATATCTATATACAAAATGGTTGGAGAACTGTTTGGGGAAGTTAGGCATTTTTTTGCCAATCTGCAAACTATTTCTTACCAAGTGTTCCTATAGGTGTCTAGTAACACCTCCTAATTTATCCACAGCCAAATCCTTTGGGATATGCCTGGAGAGCCAATCAAAGAAGGGGTGCCAAGGAGGACTGGGTAAAAATAGTGAAATTAGTTTTTTTTTTACCAATATTACCTGTTGAGATGTCCAAATAGGGTTTTTTAGGGGTGCTGACTCCATTAATATGACAAATTATGTCATTTTTAAACTATGGATTTGGGGTAAAGAATGGATTCTAAACATTCAATTTGAGATAAACCCACTTTAAAAACTTTTTACAAGACACTACAGTAATGACACCTGCTATGCACATCCTCAGTATGCCTCTCTGCATGTGGAGAAGGAGCAGCTATCTCTTAGTTACTGCCTAAAATGAATGTTGCTAGCTAGCATCCAGCTTATGTTAGCTAAAATTAATGTACACTCTTCCTTAGCAACAGAAACCATTGTAAATATTCCCTTTGTTGTTGATCAACTCAACATATAATTAAAAGTGAGATTATTAGTTACACACAATCTATTAATGTAGCTGTATGGACCTATTCTGCATGACTCTGATCATGCCCATTGCATGGAATGCTGTGTTTCCTTGTAGTGACACAATGTTGAGATCTACAGTATATTATTGCCAACAATGTTCATACTGATGAACAAGGCTTTCTGCTGGAACAAAAAAGGAACCAGGGAACCAGGGGTTTGCTGGTTTTCTTCTTGCATTCCAGCCCCACTCTCCTCTTGCTTCTCTGGCAGATTGGACTGCATCAACCTCTGCTTCATCAGCCTCCACAGCTTCTCTACCCTCCTCATCTGTGATTATGGCATCCTGGTCCATACTACCACATCCGTTTTACACATTCAAGTAACAATAATTGTAGTGATGGGGCTCAACACATGATTGAAAGTATCTTACGTGAGTGATGAATACGGTCAATCAACCACTTTGACCCCAAGGTATATGAACTCCTTCACTTGGAGTAAGGGGTAGGTTGGAGGATGGAGTGCAACAATAATAGCCGCTTTGATCCAAATGTGGTCAAGCTGAATTGTGAGTCCGAGTACAAGATGCGCAGGACCAACAATCAGACATCAATTACATTCAGAATTGGAATACACCTGAAATACTGTGTAGTCATTGAGCCCTCATATTCTCACTTCTTCCAATTTTTGAATAATCGCTGTTCCACTTCTAGGTCAAGGTATCCGAAAGCAATATACATTAAAATTCATTGTCCTGAGAATTAACACAGCACAACAAAACTGAATTTACACAAAATAAAGACAGAGAGAGACAGGCCAAATGTGTGTTGGCTTACCTAATTAAATGTGTGCATGCAACTTGTCTATTTCTATATATGCACCACTGGCCTTGAGAATGAAATTAAAAGAATGTCAGTGAGATGACAAGATTAGTGCTGCTTTGACATCTCTTAACTGTCTAGTGCCTCTCTGGTAATGAAATGCAAATATTTATGGAGCCTTTAGGATTGTAGCTCTTCATGAAAAATTCATCCCTCCAAAATCGTTATTTGTAATGTGTCAATAAACCACACCATAAGACAAAATGGACGCCAAGTGGCGTTAGTGTTATCAGGTTAAAACATCAGGATTATGCACCGGCATGCAGAAGATCCCTTCCACAGTGTGGAGTGCACAGGGCATAACATTTTTGTTTGCCTGACTAAGATGGCTTTTGATCGAAAACACACACACACACACACACACATATACACACATAGACAGACACATAGACAGACACACACACATATACACACATAGACAGACACATAGACAGACAGACACACACACACACACACACACACATACACAATCACGCAGCATGCAGTGATATTGTGCCGCTCTCATCTGTAATCAGCCCGGCTTATCAGGTCCTGCAGTTCAACAGAAATGTAGAGACATACTGCAGTGATTTGTTCACCTGATTATCTCCCCTCCCCAGACCGCTGATCTGTCCCGTTGAGATGAGACAAATCACAGAGAATTAGCCTCCAATTACACTCTGCAAGCAGGCTAGCCTCTCTTCATCAGTCATCCTCAATTAGACCCACTAGCAAATGTTTGAAGTTAAATACTGAATAGAGGGTTGTACTCTGAAAATGATTACCCTCTCCACCCACCTACGCAGCATCCTCTAACATAGCTTCCAATGCTGTTTTTCCTCCAAAGGCATAGTGTGGCCAGGATTGCCGTGAGTATGATCAAAGTGTGTGTTAGCATCAGTTTCACCAATACATCACAGATTCATGCTGCATGTGCTACGGATGGAATGTTGTCAAACAGTGAACTATGATGAGCTGTATAGTGTCGGACTAAATCTGTTGAAAATAAAGGTTTTGCTTCCCACACATTTTGTTATATTCTTACTCACACGCACAAGCACACTTCTTTTTTTATCCACAGATGGATCCAAATCATGACCCACAGCTAAAGACCCCCCTAGTTCATTAAAGTGGCTCAGTTGGATTGAGCCAAGTGAAAAAGCTCTCTCTCCCACTGAGAGACAACAAAACAGCTCAGTCAGCTCCCAGTTCTGCCTTTTCATAGCTCCCTACCCAAAGCTGCTTCAACTCTTCAGGCTGTTCTGACTTCTTTTAAACAGAAATTTGTTGTTGCCTTGCAAACTCTCTACATTAGGACTAAGTTTTGAATGGCTTTTACCTTAAACATTCCCCATCACCTTTCTAAAGCACTGCTTCTTTAGCCCGACCTTTAGAGTTTTTTTTTTACAATTGCTTACACACTAAATTTAAAACTTTCCCACAATTAGCAAAATATTACAATCAAGGAACAAAACACCGGCCTAGATTTGCACAACAGCAAGCACATTGTCAGATTCACACATTTTGTAAAACAATACACACCGTGATTTGCAAAACACTAAACACACTTGTATGTATTTGACACAGAAATTTCTCTTGATGTATCTTCCTTGCATTTCAAAGCAAAGGCGTTCAAATAAACACACCTATGAACCAATTGGTTAAACACAGCCACCAGGTACGCAAACACATGATTGCTTAATTGTAGACACACCAATCAGGTTTAGAAGAAGTCAGAAGAAGAAGAATGAGAGTGAGAGGGGGAATCCACAGAGGAGGAGAAGGAGGTAGAGGAAGAGGCGGAGGCCCAGTCAGAGGTAGAGGCCAACAATGGACATTTCGACAAGGAAACAGGTAAAAGAAAATCTGTCTACAGTTACAGTAATCAGCTGCTTACTGTATGCACCATATCAGCACTTTTGATACCCCTTACTGTGACATGTTACAGTAGGTTACGTGTATTATTTTCTACATAGGATTGAGGGGTCGGGAACGACAAGGAGGAAGGGGTCCCATATTCACGCAAGAACAAGAGAGAGAGATTATAAACCTGGTTTGGCTAAAAATGCTATCAGGCTCAGAGAAATCCAAGCCAACATTATCGGTGACCATGCCATTGTCAATAACGTCCTTTAGGACTCTCTGTCAAGTCTGGCATGAATCCAGAAAAAATGAGGTATGTATTGTTCACTCTAGCACTGTGATGTTGCATACTGCACATACAACCTTTTTACATGTTCATTGACTGTAAACTAGATCCATCCTGAATTACACAATATTTTCTTTCACTGTATTTCAGAGAGTTTTACAGGTAGATGCTGAAGAAATCCAGCATGAGTACATGTACATAGATGAGGCAAGGTTCAACCTTACAAAAGCAAGAAGGAGAGGCAGAAACATCATTGTCCACAGGGCTATAATCAATGTCCCAGGGCAACGTGGGGTGTAACATCACCCTTTGTGCTGCCATTACACAGGATGGGGTCCTACTCTCTCATGCCAATATGGGCCCTTACAACACACCTCACATTCTCGGTTTTGGACCGACTGCACAACATCGTCCCAGCAGTTAACCAAATGCACCAGATGCAATACATTGTCATGTGCGGCAAGGTGTCATTCCATCGCTCTGCTCTTGTCGAGAACTGGTTTCAAAACCATCCACAGTTTACATTGCTATACCTTCCACCATACTCTCTGTTTCTAAACCTAATCAAAGAGTTTTTCTCTACATGGCGTTAGAGAGTTTACGATCTTCGGCCCCAGGCTCAGGTACCCCTCACTCAGGCCATGGAGAATGCCTGTGACCAAGTCAACGTTGCAGCTGGGCAAGGATGGATTTGAAATTCAAGACGGTTCTTCCCACGTTTTCTTGCCAATGAGGATTTCGCCTGTGATGTTGATGAAATTCTGGCCAGATCCAGCTAGGCAAAGAGATAATGTCTAGTATTTTCAGTAGTTTTTCAGCTCTGTTTCTGTTTGTTGTTGTTTTTCTGTGATTGTAACCTATACTGTATACCATATTTTATGTTTGTCTGTTTGCTGAGCTAACAGTGTTATGCACACTACTGTAGTAGCATGAGAACTGGGGCATGTTTGTTTGTTGATTCTCCATGTTGACACGTTGACTGATTTGGGTATATGGAGAGAAATAAATTATATTTTCCTCAGTCTGCAGCATTGCTCTTGTGTGGTGTTTGAACTTACTGTATATTTGCACTTTATCTGTGTTCTTCATTTACAGTACTCTAATCACTGAGATGTAGACTTGCTAAAGTGTTTAAGTTAGCAACAGCGGTGTGTTACTGGGTCAAACTGAATTAAGTCAAATGAAATGCATTGCAAAGGGTCTCAGGTGTTCTGCTCATTGGGTGTGTGATTGTGCTAATTATGTGTAGTGTTTTGAAAAAACGGTCCCTGCTTTCAAAATAGTGCTTAAGCAATTGAAAAAAAACTGTAAAACGCACATTTACACTGACATCCATGCAAATAGCATCCCCTGAACACACATAAAGCACTGCTACCTGTTCACCCTGGGGTCAAAACATTTTTTTAACCCCACTATGACTGGCATTAATACAAACAGACACACACACACACACACACACACACAGATGCATGCACGCTTCAAGTAGCACAGCGGGTAGTAACATGATATTGGCCCCTTTCCCATAGGCTCAATATAACACACTTTAGTCACAACATGCTGGGTGATCATAGGCGTTGCCACTGTGCCGACAGCAGAGCTGACCTGTGATATTATGATCATGCTCATGAACACAACTGTGACAGACGCTACACTCAACTGAGCTGTGTGGTTGTCATAAACTGATTGGCTCAACATGTGCACTCATGCAGGTGACTAAACAGAAAGCAATATCTTAAAATGCCTCTGAGGTTTGGATTTCAGTTTACTTATGCATTTCAATGCTGTACTATACTTGCTGTGTTATGCCTCTGCTAATGCAAACAGAATATTTTCTGGTGTCGCAGGGTCACAAAAGCTTTCAACAGTGGAGAGCTTTCATTGTGAAGCAGCTACCTGAAAAGCTGTGTTACTGAGGCTAGCTGTTGTAACTTCTTGTTTGACAACAACACTTCTAACATTACAACCCTGATTGAGGACTTGTTTTGGTTCAGAGGTTCAACTTTAAATGTGGTAAAGGACGAGTGTTAAAGGCAAAAAGCCCCTAACCCATGAGCTGGTCACATAAACAGGTGCAGATTTTAGCAATGAGTTAAGCAACAACTTTTACAAAGTTATCCTATTGTGTGCAAAACAACTCCCACTGTAGCAGAATAATTGGCTCTGATCAGTGTTGCTCATAGAAGACACGGTGCCAATATCCCAACTGTATGTACACAGTTTCCAGCATATCTGAACCAGGTGGTGTTACCATTTGTAAGATCTTTACCTTCTTAATTAAATCACAAACATAGGCAGATTACAAGAAAATAGAGATATAGTAGGATGAAATAAGAGGAGAGAAGGATGAATGCATAATGATGTTACAACAGTACAGGATTAGGGTTAATCTACAAATTTGACTAAACAAGGGAGAATTGCCTCCCCGAGTCAGTAGCCCATGTCCTATAATCTTCTAAGCTTTTACGCTGATGGCTTTGTTAGCTTGACATGAGATCATGTAGTACAATTAGCTATCTTCCTATCCTTTTCTTCACACTATCCATCTCTACTACTGACATAGCCTATATTAAATATTAAAATGTTTTTATGTCAGTGTGTTTGTATGTCAGTGTGTGGACAGCAGAGATTCTGAGCTATTGCATACTGTTAAATCATAAAGGGTTTTTCTGATGTGCGTGATGTGTATGTGGACCAGTTTCCAGTTGGAATTTATAAAACATACAGTATATGTTCAAAATGTTCAACAAGACAGACTTTTTAACAATTATTTGTGTTGCTGCTGTTGTTGTTGGTGGTGGTCATTAACTGTCTCTCAAAGATGCCAAAACACTTACTGCTGCTGAATTCAAAGTGAAGCCACAACTGAGAATATTGCAATCCCAAAATCATATCATATGTTAAATTCAGTCCCTCCAGGATTTTGCGATGTCGCGATCTCGCAAATTCAACTAATCACCGCAACTTTCGTGCGAGCTGCAATTTTGACCAATCCCCGCAGTCCACCAATCCCAGCAGTCCCACGTGCCAGACTTTGTATCAGTATGTGACTCTGAGAGCATCAATGTACGCTGTAACGGTTTTTCACTCTCAAGTCGCTGAAGCGGATGCTGTTTCAATCTTGTCAGCTCTCTGCAGCGGGCGGGGCTGCTGAATAACCCCCACGACTGATGCGCACACACACAAACACACATGGTGGATGCTGGAAAAACGGAGATGAGACATACAGGATGATCTAAATTGAGGACAGCTACGCTCGTTGTGCAATGATAAGTTAAAGTCCAAGAAGTACTTTATCAAACCATATGAATGTAAGTCCCAGGCCAGGATAGGAAACTAACTAACAATGTTAAGATCAACATGCCACTGACAGACATGTTCATATTTGATTCATTTATTACATTTTTTTTTTTCTTAAATCCACAGCCATTTTCATATTATACCAACATTTGCAGCATCCTGAACCATTTTTGTACAATTACAAGTAAAACTCAGTATAGAGTAATTTTATTCTCCCTAAAACAAGTTTCCTTTTTATATTTAAAGTACTATACAAAAAAAATTGCAACTTTTATTGCAATTCTTTATAAAAGCTCCCGCAACATCAGGCATTTTGGGCTGCAACAATCTCAAAAAAAGGAATCCTGGAGGGACTGATTATTGAGTGACCTCTTCCCTAAGAAGTTCAACACAATATAGAAATAAAGCATTTACACAACATATGTATTGATGATACATAGTGCACCAATTTATGGCTGACCAGCTACCCAAACCTAAGTGTCCTATGAATATAAATCAGCAACATCTCCCTCACTCTGCATTAGTGGCTCCTCTACTGCACTGTATTTCACAAACAACATACTCCACCACTAAATATAAACAAAGTGGTTTTATCTGACTCTGTGTCCTCTATATGGTGGCAGAAGCAGGAGGGGTGAATGCCGCACAGATGAAAGAAAGGTCAGTGATTATGATATACTGTATGTCTATCAGATATATTACAACCCCCTGCTACTCATTCCAAACACTAAAGTCAAAATAGAGAGATTAATTTAATGGGAATCTGGTTATGAGTTTTGTAGTGGTACCACGGCATGCACACGCACACACACGCACGCTTGCACGCAGACACGCACGCACACACACACACACACACACACCATGGCTGCAGAAGCCAGATAGCGTTATTTGATGTGACATGTAATTCCAAACACATCAAGGACAAATTATACAGGCTGAAAGAGAGCAGCAGAGAGAGAGGACTATAGAGAGAGATAGAATCCAGGAGAGAAGTGACTCCTTCCCTCGTCTATTTCTCTGCCTCAAATATGTCCTTACCAGTGGACGGTAACGCAAAGCTATGAGCATGACAAATTACACCAATTAAGTGGCTATTAAGAATAAATAATTGATAATGTCTGTGCATGTATTAGATTTTAGAATTAAGAAATCATGAAAGGGAAATCTGTTGAACAGACAAAATTATTTTTAAATATTTTTCATCTTGATTTTAGTACCATAAGGATGTTCCCTGTTAGGGCTGGGTACTGAAGTCCATTTGTTTCTACCAAGATAATTTAGATGGTAATGCTGGGGATTGGCTGTCTAATGTTGTACATCGCAGAGGCATGCAGGAACAACTCTAAGTTACGGACAGAGACTGGGCTCACATACAGTAGTAGGAGCTGAAAAGTAAATATAGAATTTGTGCTGTAAATTTGTTATCAAAATGTATCAATCAGGAACCGGTTGCTAGATGCCCAGATAGCTAAGTTAGTAGAGCGGGCGCTCATATCGAGGTTTACTCATGCTCCTGGTTCCTGCAATTCCCGTAATGCCAATCAATACCCTCTCTGCCTGGTAAATGCCCGAAGTTTATAACCCAGACTTTCAACAAAAAGTCTCAGAAAAGGACATCACAAGGATTATTTTCCTAAACTTTTAAAAGCCGCCTTCAGAGCCACATACAATGATACTCCACTGAGCTAACCTTCACTGTGGAACTGAGATATAGCACATGAGTGCAGCTGCAGTGCTATTGTTTGAGATGCTGGTGCAACTTTCTCAACTACTATGTTACAATCAGCCCTCCTATTATTCAGTCTTAGTCTGAAAAAATGACCTTCTTTTTCCCAAAGACACATTAATATTTAAGTATCCTCATTTCAAAAGCATTAAATTAGTCTTCCCTGACTTCGCCCCTGTGTCACTCATACACTTCAGAAAGATTACAGGAATATAAAACTCCTTTGTGATTGTATCATCTTTTTATTGATGCTGTCTATTTCCTCTTTCACAACTAATAAATAACAGAGTTATGTCCATGTATTTCATCCATTTCCCTTTCAAAGCCTGGACAGGGAAGTGCGAGACAGATTTAAAATGCCATCAAAATGAATGATGCATTTGCTATCTTGTGTTACATTACAGTGGTAGGAGGCCAGATTTTTGAAACACAAAAATGGTGAAACACAAGACAGAGAAAATCCACACTTGCAGTTCAATTATTCACAGTCTCATAGTCTTTGCTGTAATTATTATAGAAATTAACAAAATGAACTATAAAATAAACTATAAAACATAGCAATGGAACGTGTATTAAATTACATTAGTGAACTAAGGGTTCAACGACACATTGCTATCCTGCTGTCATTTGTCTTGTGAGGCCATGAAGGAACAAATACAATATATGTGAAACAGGATATGATAATTGAGTCGCACAGGATCGGATCAAATAAATACGACTGCAGAGTGCTCTTAACAATAACCAAACTTTCCAAAGAAAAAGTGAAAACCATCACAGAAAGAAAGTTAGTAAATAGCCTATGATGAGTGTATTATACACTTTGTGTGCCCAGTGTTTACACAGAGACAGGGCTTCATTCATTGAGTTGTGCCACGGATTTGTATAAGCCAGATGGCACAAATGACATCCATCCTGTGTCTCTGCAGGTAACATGCATTCGTTGCATCCTGGCAACAGCTGCTGCATCAGCTGGACAGGGTGTCCTAGGGTACTGTGGGGAATATTTCAGTCCTCTGTATCCATTAGGTGATAGACTGGTATGAGCCACTTGGTAGTAGCTCATTCACTGCCTCCATGGCACAGTTATTAGGCAGATTAGATTTGGAGATGTGACTGCATGGATTTGGTTGGATAGATGACTGGATTTCACAGCGTCTGGCTCGAACAGCTGCAGAGACGCTAGATTAGAAAATGATCTTCCCAAAAAGGATACGTCATTAACACCAGAAACTCTGTGCTTTAACATCACTATCACAACCACAAACCAAGAATGTAGACACGGAATAGTTTGAGGCTTTATGTTTTTTATTTGTGTATTATTTTGCACTTAAACAGTAGGTATTCTCTGTATTGTGTATTTCTTACGGATGCATTAAAGTGTGCTCAGGGATCCAGATCCTTACCAGTGTGTGTGTTTTCTTTAGGAAAATAACTATACTAAATCATCTTTGACGAAAAGCCTTTTTAAATTGATTAACTGACACATCTGTCAGAGACTGTATACATGTTTGTTTGTATGAGTTTGTGTTACTTAGTTTCTGAGCTTGTGGCAAACATGATGAGTGAGAAAAGACAACAAAAGCCAAAATCTGGGTGTTGCTGTGATGAAAGTTTAATGATCAGAGACTTGAATTGCCTCAGAACTAGATAATTATTATAATAACACACACACACACACACACACGCGCACACACACACACACACACACACACACACACACACACACACGCACACACACACACACATACTCAACTTAGCGTAAGGAGGCCACTAATGAGTCATTACAGTCAACTATGACTCTCCCACTAAGTGGGTTACTTACTGTGCAACTACACAGTACAAATTAGGTCTCTGACATGTGATGTTAATCATGCTGTGGTCTAATTTAAACACCGTAGTTATAAAGACTTTGCACAGAAAGAGATATATCATTGTGGTGGGAAAAATAAGACTTGATAAAATCTACAAATCCAATTCCACAGCAACCTAGTTGTGTCACTGTGTCAATTTTGTTTATAGAGGTCCACAGAATTCCAACAATGGAGGTGCAACATCAGGTGTTCCAAGCCTGGATTCTGGTGTGTTCCTAGTTGAAATTCCTGCTGACCATGAATGTCCTTTTCTTCCTCACTTGGAATATGTTGCTTGGAATATTTATGGTGAAAATGTAATTTAAATGTATAGGGTTTTCCTTTACCCATTGTCTAAATCTAAACAGTGATCGGTAAGTTGCCATTATTTGAACTCCAACATTCAAAAGAATACAGTGTGACCAGCAACAGACAGGGTCAGTTTTCCATTATCCATATATCTAGGTTTGTGATTAGAAGACACCAAGCAACAGTTATTTACAATTACCAAATTTACAATGTATGTTTTTTTTTAAACATAAAAGCATATAAACATACTCTAGTAGAACCCAAAACACAAGTATGAACCTGAGCATAACATGTCACCTTTAGAAAACTTCCTTAACCATATCCTCCTGCAATCAAATGGAGGAAGGAGGAAAACTTCTCTTCTCCTTTCTGTGCTGTACACAATTATGTAACATGAAGTCACACATTTGAAACTTGCCCAACTCCATCATTTGTGAGGAAAACATGCACTTATTTTATTCATGGGTCTGCAGCTTTGCCCAACTCCTTCCTCTCTTCCCTTTCCCCACTGTATTCCCCACACTTCCGCTTCCTCTTCTGTCTATCACTCTTTTGTCTACACTGTGGATAGCTACTTGTCTAGGATAGATCAGATATAGATTATGAAGCTATAATAGAAATGTGAGTGTAAGAGAGAGTCTTATATGGAGGGAAAAGAGGCCAAGTAAATGGAGCACAGGGAAGGATGTACAGAATGAGGATGGTGAAAGAAAAAAGGAGAGAAATGAAGGTTAAAAGAAAAATGAAAGACAAGAAGAAGGACAAAATATACACAGAAGGAAACAGGAGAAAGACTCAGGTCAGCTCAATCGTTTGCAGCATTTGATAATGAACCAGAGACTAATAAAAGAAGAGATGTTGCCTTTTGTGTAAGTGGCATAATTTTTCTGTACTAGTCAAGCTGGTAAAAGCTCTCTACCACTGTCAGTTTTTCTCCTTCTATATAATATGCCTCAAGTCCCAGCAGCTTTTGTGTGGGTGTGTAAAAATGTAGGAGATCAACAAATGAAGTACAGTAGGAGAGCAATATTGAGGGAGAGTACCACAACTATAAAGGTAAAAAAGTGTTTGTACTGATTGCAGATTGCTAATGTAAATCAATAAATGTTTTCTTCTATTATGGCAAGTGAAACAAGTGGCAGTTAAACAAAAAAAAAGCATAAAACTGGACAACTGAATTCCTGAATTGAATTTCTTTGCGTTAATATTTATTAGTTTGATTTTCACCCACAGATCACAAACTGCACATATACTGGTTGCTCAGATCATTCAAATTCAAGGTTGTTTCCCATCCATGCAGCCCTATAGAGGAGAGGTTTGAGGTCACCTTTAAGCTGCCATTGGCATAGCCATTGCAGGTAGAGTTATGAATAATAGATAAGGCAGCATGCCTCTCAATTAGCGAGATGCTAGGAAAATCCTGCTGCCAATGGCTATTTAAGATGGAGGGAAGAATAGAGAAGGATGGAAGAAAAACAGGAAAGAGATGGGAAGGTGAGGGAGGGTAAACACATATATGGGTGGACAGATAATGAGAAGGTAATAAAGGAAGGGAGAGAAGAGATATTTTAGTGACTGTTAGAGTGCACCACCACAATACAGGCAAACAAAAACAAGAATAGGCAGAAAAATAGTTCAACTTCTGATAAATAACTATGAAGTATATGACCAAATAGCTTTGTCAAAATTACTTCTTACAAACAGAAACAAGTCTGACTGAGTTTGTACAGGTGAGAAATCTTTAACAGTAGAATGCTCATAGTGCAATCTGTTTTTTCTGTTTTCCTGTCTGTGTGCTGACCTACAGTAAGTCTTTCTCTACCAGGCAATTTAGAAAAGGTTGATAGTGATTCAAAGTTGTGCATGTTTTAATTTTGTTTTGGCTAAATAATTATTAAAGATTCAAAAATAGGTAAATACAAAGTGTCACACAAAATCAGCGAGAATACCAGAGAATGCACTGCTTTTTGACACAGAAATACATGAATATTGAACTAGAAAAGTGCACTCAGAAGAGTGCAGATCCACGCCGGGTGTGCCTCCCTCTTTCTTCACAAACAAAGAAGAGTTGTATCTCACTTAATTGTCCCTCTCGACTCCCTTATATTCAAGATTGCGGCAAAGATAATAAAAACAGGTATTTATTCATCTCGTATCGTGCCTAACTTTAGTGGATCATAACAGATGTGGAATTAGTCTGCAGATGCTACGTTTCAAAATGAGACCAAACCTTTATATGGAAGTCAGTTTTTAGCCACAAGAAATGTCAAAATGTGGGCCTAGCTGATTGCCAGGATTGCATTTTGCTGTCATTGAGTGGGAAATTATGAATCCCCAATCCCTTGAGAGGTCCTTGAGCATAGTCATGAATGTGCACAAAAATTGCCCTTACGCCTGAAGATAATAAAACAAACTGCTATGTTGAAGAGATGGGTTTCCTCAGCCCATGTGGCCCAAGAGAGTTGCTCAAATGGTCACTGAAACAAAATATTAATCATGCAAAAGATATACTATGTTTGAGGTGAACTCCAATGAGCTAGCACTACCAGTGAGCTAGCAGCTAGAAGATACTGAATTGAGTTCGCTGCTGCTGAGGCGTATTGGCGCCACTGCTAACAGCCTCAGCTCACCGCTCTGTTCATAAACATTGCTTATATGGCTGTGATGCTTCCATAACCTCTCCATGGTGTGAACAAACAAAGATGTAGCTGTTTGCCTGTGTCTGCTCCTGAAAGAACTCAACAGCTTGCTCTGAACATTTCTATTTTCTGTTCACTCGCTCTCCTCTAGCTGACAGCTGCTGGTATGCCATCACTGCTGAGCCCGACATAGATCTTTAGAGTAAAAATTAGAAGTTTGTAACAGGCCTCCTGTTTCTCCTAACTGTGATTGTGTGTGTGTGAGAGAGAGAGGAAATCACAGAGGGACAGAGAGAGAGAGAGAGAGAGAGCGAGAGAGAGAAAGAGATAGAGAAAGAGAGTTGTATTACTATTGTGCTGATATACTGTACCTGTCTATCAGAATCAGAGAAAAGAAGACACAAATTGTACTTCGGGCCAAGTGTCACACTAAACTCTTTACCAAGCAGTTTTGCTTCTAAGTGAAAAAAGAGAGAGAGAGACATTTTTTTTTTTAACTTTTGGGGATATTTCTTTTTTTTACTGTATGGGCTTTGCTGGAGGTCAAACAAATTGTACTTGCAGTAAATGCTGAGCTCAGCCCGAATTCTGCCCAGCCAATATTTCCTCTCCTTTAGGAACTGTTAAATGAATAATTGTATTCATTATTTATTTGATGTGGCCGACGGTACTCCTAATGATCAATAGCTAACTGCAAGTTTAGAACTGCGTAATAACAAATGTGGAATTAATTTTATTAACCCTCCTTTTTCAATATATGGTCCCCAGAGTTTGAGCAACAGAGAGAGATGTCATAAAGATAAAGTGCTTGCTGGTAGCCATGCTTGTTGAATTTAAAGGGTATAATTAAGATATGTGTTACAACTGCAAACTGAACAACACAACATTTTACAACAGAAGGTAACAAGGATCTCCTCAGGAAACTGAACCTCAGTGTGTGTGATCGTGTTTGCCTATATGTCGGTAAATGTCACCAAGCACTATGTTTGTGATACGAATGGCTCAAAATATTTAGCTAAAAATATCTTAAGAGCGGACAACACAAATCCTGTCTGCCATAGATGTGGTTAAGTGTACAATTTGTTTGGACAATTCCTAATATATATTTAAGGAATAGCACATGACAGGCCAGGTATGTTGTGATTTTTTCAAAACTAAGGGGCAGATGAATGGCTCCCCTTCGTGGCACCAGCTATCAGTTTGTTTTTCTAATGTTTTTTTTCTTGGATGCCGAGTGATATTTGCAAAGAAATTGAAATTATAGACATTGTATGTGAATATTATATATATATACACAACTACGAACCAATCCGATTGCTTTAGTTTGAGAAACTTGTTTTATAATAGAAAGCATTCCTTTCCTTTCAACATTTCACGTCTCCGTCTATTCACTGGACAAAATAATTGGACAAAGATTACTGCCAAAAACAATGGCTTGAGTCATCTGTACTTTTTCCTAATTAATGAATTCCTTGACCTTTAAAAATGTAAGTTAAGCCAACAAAATAATAATTCTTAGACATTTATAAGATGGGATACTGGAAATCATAATTTTATGGTGGCCATTTTTAAAACTCCAAAGTGATGTGCTGACATCTGGCAAAAAGTCAAATTGTTTCAGTGATATTTCCCCACAGCCAGAGACCAGATAGATGATGTTTACAGCACGTAAGATGAATTATTCATAACATTTAAGAGAAATACACCAGTAGTCTTTCTTCAAAACCACCTTTTCACCAGTCCATCCATCATGCATAAAGATATGCATGCTGGGTAACTAGGACTACAGTTGAAAAATAGCTGACTGACTAACACTGGCGCATTTACAGAAATGTTGATTAATGTGCATTGTCTTCATCAAATATATAAGACTGAACCATCCAAAATGTCTTCCCCTCAACTCTAGTGGTCTCATTGTCTCAGTCTCTCTAATACAAACACCACTGAGATGCTAATGAGCCCTCTTGGAATTAGACTTGTCCCATTGGGAGATTTGAGTTAATAATTGTCAGAAAATAAAATAATTGTCATGAGTTGCTGTTACTGTAGAAACTGTAACTCAGCAAAATATTTTTGTGATTACATAAAGAAAGGCCAGGCCAGCATACAAGCACAACAATTCCACTTGAAGAGAGCTTCTTCATGACCATCAAATCCTCTCTCATTAGGCTTCCACACACAGCACAGCATCCTGAGGTAGATTACAACAGGCGTCTAATTGGAAAAGTGCCTCTGATGTTTTAAGCTTTTGTCACATTGTTCACAACGATACAGATCTGCAACACAGCATCACAGATCTATAGCGTCACAGCATCAATAGGGTCATTTGGCCCGCCGTTCACCAGACATGCCATGCACACAGAAGAAGTAACCCGGATGTGCTGATGCAGAGGAGTGAATGTGATCAAATTGCGGATTTTCTTTCTAAATCTTTTTATTGAATGCTTCTTTAGAATATATTTATAGTAGACAACAAGAAGCAAAATCACACAAAACAACCCCCCCAATGTCCACTTCTTATCGACCACCCCCCCCCCCATTTCCCATATTGACATGCGCCAAGACATCACAGGTATGCGGGCTGTTATGGTCAGAGGTTGGCATTTTTTATTGGTTACTAAGTTTCAAGAGGGCAGGTCTTGTGAGTGGGCCAAAGTGGAAGACGCCAGGAGAGACAGACGAGAGTAGTTTCTGTGAGCAACACTGTGGGGAAATGGCGGACAGCAAGTTGAGCTCACCAGCATTTCAAGTAAGGCATGCATCCTTTTCTTGTTGAAAAGCAACCAAGGAATTTGGCATATGTGTCACCTGTTAAAAGCTGGTACAGCCATTGAGCTCAGTGGTAATGATACCCCCTGGACATAACAACAAATTGTTTTACCAGTACAACCTGTGCTGTGACAGGGTTTACGAAGAAAACAATGGGTTCAGGTGTTCACGCATGTCACGGTCATGATGTGGGTTGCCCTTCTTAGATATACATCATTTGTTGGAGATAAAAAAAAAACACATGAAAAGCTATTGTATAATAATTTTTGAATTAACTGGTGCAAAGCTACATATATACCTAAAGATGATTAAATTCAAGTACCTCATTCTACATTTACACAATAAAACCCTTGGCTTAATGAATTAATTTAAGAGAAATGAGATACACAGTCCACTTCACTTGATGTTAAATGTAATTGAGCTTTTGGGTTTTACTTTACAGCTGTTGCTATTAGTGTCTTGCTAACCTAAGGTAATGAACTCAAATTAAAATATTGTCAAATACTCTGCATAACTGTCTCCTAAATAATCAAAAATCTGGCAAAGACAATATCTTTGTTTAAGTCAAACAGCATGCATACCACTAATGAGGGCTGCAACACGACCCACTCCCCCCAACCCCATCGACAACAAGAGAAAGAGAGCTGCAAACCGGTGTAAACAGCTGTTCTACATGCCTCCCCCTGCTGATATTAAGTAATTTGTAAACAAGCCTTGTCCAATGTACTCCAGACTCTGTGGATTTTTGATGTGTTTGTGACATTTCCTCTCCCCCTGACCAGCCTTCAGATGCCTTTCTGCGTTCCAGGACCTCCTGATTTACAATTGAAACTTTGAATATAACGAAATGTACCAGAATGTATGAAAATATACATGAAATGTACCAAACTCACACAGTAATGTTAAAACCATTCATCAGTCTAGAATACGTATTTGGTATTTCATTTATTTCTCCCAAACCATCTGGTGACCCCCAGAAATTGTCTCGCGACCCCCAGGTTGAAAACCACTGCAGTAGCTTATCGAGAATCCAGCAGCATTTCATTTGTGCTTGCTATAGTGGAAATTACACGCATGCCAATCCACATGTGCTAACCTCAGCATAGGTTGATAACAGCTTACAGGCAGTTAAAAGTGTCCTGACGGAACTCGCGCTTGTGAACTCTGGTTCCACACTACGTGCCTCAGTGCAGTGTATTCTGCGTGACAGTTCGGTACAAATACATGAACCGGTACCGCCCTATCCAGCACACACACATGCTGTCTGACACTTCAATGTCAAAGTCACTTTGTAAAGCAATGTGTCAACATAGCGTAAATGACTGGATGGGGTCATTTTTCCATCTAATTTAAAAAGAGCAGTCCAGCTGCTCACACGGTTTTCTATTCACATTCTTGAGGCTCTCTCTTCTCTGGTATACAACCTTCATCTGTGTTTTCGGTCTGCCACACTCTCCATCAATTATTCTCTCTGCAGAGGATAATGAGAATGTCAGTAAAATATGTAAAGCACAAGATTAAACTGCAAATAAATATTTAGCGAGCCCATAGTGCCTTGTGTGCAGCAAACAAACTGTTTATGTGCTGTGGGGGTGTTGGGCGGGGGGGAGCCGCTCTGCAGCATGGATGGATGTATTGATCGTAGTAGGTATAAAACACATCATCCTGTTGTCAATGGAAACACAATAATACTGTCTTACATATATTAATGACACCAAAACAATCTGAGGTTTGACAGCAATTAAATTAAATTGAAGAATTTCTTGATTAGGCCAGGGGAAAATCAATGCACTTTTGACCAATATCTATCGTCTTCCGGCTCAGCAGGTACCATCAGCTAGTTTACCCTACAGTATAACGATAGATGTAAACTCAAACAACTCAACTTCTGGTCCAGTGAATGGAGTGGATTATGATGGACTAAATGCTGGACCTATGTGACAATTGTGCAATCACACCAGCTTCAGTGATGGGAATAACGGCGTTGTAAATAACAGAGTTACTAACAGGGTTACTTTTTTCAGTAACAAGTAATCTAATTGATTACTTTTCCCATCTTAATAACGCTGTTACAGTTACTGCTGAAAAATGCGGCGCGTTACTATAATTGAAGCTGTTTTTTTTCATCAGACCACCTTGATCTCTGAGCCGAGAGGCAAAGGTTTTTTTCTTCCTTGGTTAGTGGGCCGTGCACGAGACAAGTGCGTAATGCTGACAATTGTCTGAGGTTGAGTAAAATTTCATGGTAAGCCAATCAGAGGTAGAGTTGGGCGGGTGCATAGTAGGACACGCAACGAACAACACAAGGCGTTATAGTGTTATGAAATCAAAGAGAGGGGTAACTTTTTTCCGTGGTCAGAAAGCATAGGGGAGACACTTTGTTTCTCTCACTATGACTCTAGAGTCGCTACTCGCTCTGAAGCCAATCACTGTCACTCTCTCACATCTCCCTCGCTCTATCACCCACACACATAAGAGCACCAGAGTCTTTGTGGTACTTTATTCCCAATAACGTGTTTAATAATGTAGGAGGTCTTACATTTTTGTTGAATTGTAACTACAATGTTACAAGATTGCCGTTAAAACTATCCCATTTTTTTAACAAGCTCTTTTGGCATGGAAGCTGTGTCATTCCCATAACTTTTCTCCACAAGAATCTATCTTGTGGAAAAATGAAAGCATTACAAAGAGGAACAAGTCACTGTATTTGCAGAAATGGATCGAGAGAGGTATTATCTTCGCAAGGGATCTTTTTGATTGTAATAGCCAATTATTGAACTATGAATCCTTTCTCAGAAAGAAGGCATTCCCGATAACGGTCAAAGAATATAACTCAGACTTCAAATCTATCCCTAATGGCATATTAGAATTAATAAAAAGTTATATCAAGTTCCCAATTTTAATTTTATTCTTTATATAAACGGTATGGATATTATGAGCAGAAATTGTACTAATAAGCACATTAGAAAATGCTTTCTAAATTTAAAGAAAATAACACCCCGTGGGAAATTTTTCTGGAATTCTCATTTTATAATATTAACTGGCATAGGGTATGGCTTGTTCCTTTTAGATCTTGTATCTCGTTAAATCGTTAATCAGAATCAGAATCAGAAATACTTTATTGATCCCCGAAGGGAAACTCTGTGTTACAATTGCTCAGATATTAGAAATATAAGAAATATAAATGAAGAAATAAAGAAATAAAGAATTCATTCATCTTTTGTATGGTTGTTCATTTTGCATTACATTAAGTTTTGAAAATTATATGGTTTCTAAAACTACACATACAATGTGGAAACATATAATTACATATTTTTTATGTAAAGATAGAGATGTATGTAATATTGTTAATCTTTTTATTTTATTAGGGAAGTTTCATTTTATTTTATTAGGGAGTAACTAGTTTAATTACTTTTTGGAAGAAGTAACTAGTAACTGTAACTAATTACGTTTTAAAAGCAACTTGCCCAACACTGACCAGCTTATACAAAAAAAACAACTGTATAAAAAGACTTACACCGAGGGGAAGGATACAGCCTTCCTCCCTTGTAAAGGCGCCTCTATGTGTGCTTCTATGACATTATATGGGATCACCAGTGAGGTCTACAGTTTTATGAGCTTAATTCTAACAGGCTGGTGTGAGCCGGTCAGCTCTTTTACTACAACCTCTCTGAAGCTGGTTCTTCCACTCTGATCCTGATTGAATGATCTTTAATCTATTAGACAGAGAAGAGGTGAGAGCCGCTGTAAAGACTGCAGGAATATGACAGGACATTGGACTGTGCAAATACCAGGAGGCCATATTCATATATGGGATTTTGACAGGCATCAGAGCTGCACCAGACTGGAAAAGGTCAGACATTATCAGGGCTCAAAGGTAACATTTTATTCTCAAAGCAATTTATTCGCCTGTGGTCTGGTTTGCAATGCTGAAAGAAAACACACTGAAAACTAGGGAAACAAATTTAGGTCAGATTAAAATAGATTCTTTTTTCTCTTCATTTTTTTCTGTAAACAGGGGAAATTAAACTAGGCTTCAAGCACTTTGAGATATTTTATTTTATTAAGTATGCGTAGGTCTGCTGGTACATCTGTAGAGTAAATCTATTAATAAAAAGTAGCGCAGTAATCACTGACTTACTGTATATCTAATTTTACCAAATTACATTCATATCTTCTATCTTCTATCAATTCTAGATGACAATTTACATATTTGTAACAAATCAGTTGTCTTTGTAGAAATAAAATGTGCGTGTACTCCCATCTTTGTTTGCGCTAATGGTGCATTTATATTTTGTTTTGCTTTAAATAAAGAAACTGAAGGGCACATTGACTAAATTTCTTTATGAAGCTGTCTCTGTTCTATAAAACTGGCTTTGCAATGGTTGGGAGAGGCGGGATTGCCAGGATGCCCAACTTCAGCAACAGAAGTAGCTGCCACTCCGCTCTGCTCCAATATTCGTTTTCTATCATTTCATATTGTTACAAGACACTATAGTACATTAAGAGCAGAGAGGTAAAGTGAAAGACAAGCACTACGTTTCCTTAAGGAGGAAATGCAGAAAAAACGTTTTTCCTTATGAAAGCTAATTAGACCAAAAGCACTATATGTGTGTTTATCATATTTATTTGATGTAGTGAAAGCATTTGTGTTCTTTGAGTAGAAAAAAAAAGGCAATTTGAATATCTCTGCAATCCACCCCCAAACATAATATAGACAAAGCCCTAGATCATGTCATTCAAATTAAGAGCAAAACTGAATATTGACTGTTGAGTAACAAAACAAAGTGCTATAAGTAAAAAAAAGATCTGCATTCAAAATGAGCTTCTATGGCTCTATCATAATGCAAAAATATATGGTAACTATCAACTGTGGTGGGGAAGTTTTCTTGTTTCGTAAATTTATTCTGCAGTCTTTCTCCATCCCTGTTGATCTCCAGTGTAGCAATGACATTTTTAAGGTTAGAGAGAGGTAAAGAAGGGATTATTAGAAGAAAAGTTAAAACCACATAGGGCCTCTTACACACACACGCACGCACGCACGCACGCACACACACACACACACGCACACGCACACGCACACACACACCCCTATCATTTTAAACCACTCCTTCCAAAATAAATGCAACACAAACAACATGATGGAAACCATCCCCCTGGCTCTGAAACAATAACAATATTTCTGACCAGAGAGAAAAAATTACCAGTGACATTCACGCTGCAGGCCAAACAGTTAATATTCTCTACCCTGCTTATTAGTATACTACATTGTATAACATGTCAAGAAGAGGACAGTACAAATAGCTGTGTATGTTTCAGTGTACATGTATGATTATTGTATGACATTTATTTTCTGAAGACATATAGACTGCAAGAAAAAATGAAAAATTAAACAATGTGAGTGTACAAGCATGGCCTACACTTTGAGACCGAGAAAACCCTGTAATCGGTAATGAGGCACATGCTGGTGACATAGACCAGAACCTCCTATTCATACTATACATTTTCTGTATCATGCACAGAAAACAACAAGGTCAGGAAAGAAAGAAAGAGCAGTTGTGTAGTTGATAAAATGGTAGACAAGGTGATAGTTGGGAAAGAAAGAAGATGAGCTGAGCTACTGGAGGGAAACAAGAAACAAGTGTGTTCTCTGAAATGTCATTAATTGAATCCCCCGTAGAAATGATGCAGCTCCAATCCACACAGGACAGACCACAGACATCCGCCACTCTGCCTCGCTGTCCCTCACACAGTTTAATTACCACTCATTACAAACCTTGCATGGCTGATGATTGGCAGTCTGTTTGAGGCCTGAGGTCAGCACTGTGTTTTGTTGTCTTTCTCATTTCTAGCACTAATGACTTTGCTGGTTCTTAATGAATGATAGAAATAACAGAGCTGTCACTGTCAACACTCAAAACAAATTCCTCTATCAGACAGCAAAAACAACAATTTAGTATTGTCTTCGAACTGTCTTGCGCCTCTGTCCAGATCCAGATATTCTTCCAACCAGGATGTAATGTTCGGAAGTTCATTTCATTAACCTTGGTAGTATGTGTGATGATATGATCTCAACTCAACAGCCAACTTAAATCATTTTTCTGAGCTTCATTAGCAAATGGAGCTGGCTCAGGTGTAAGCAAGTTATCCAATTGTGGATCTATAGTCATGCAATACATGCTGAACATAATTTTGAGTACTGAATACTGTTGAAAATCATACAATGCAGTCATAATCTCAGAGAATGCTACCACGTGGACCTTTGAGTTGAGATAATTTTGTAGCACAGGACATGATATGGTAACACATACAATTCATAATATATGCATATACTGTGATTTATAGTTGTTTTGCTAAAAACTCCTGCCATAAAGTGCACTAGGCCATTTCCTTATAATTATTAATTCAATTATAGTTCAGTGTTACTGGCAAACGATTAGCCTGCTTCAATGGGAAAGCAATAAAAGAAACAACTCATTGCTCTAATATAAAAAACTGCAGTTTCCATTTTAGGTTTTAAATAATATAAATAAATTATACATTTAATAATACTGTAAGCATTTGACATTTTACTAAACATAGTGCTCTGGTGACAGGCTGATCCAGTAAAAAATGATGCAATTGTAGAATCTAACTGAACAGAGCCATGTGATTGGAACCGAAGAGCTATAGCTCGCTCCTTCTCATGTAGAGTAGTGACTGAGTTCACCAATACAAAGCAACACATAAGGCCAAGTCCTAAACATAGTAGTGTGTAAAAACTATGATCATTAACTCTCACTTTTCCAATAGGAAGCACCCGCATCTTTCACACAGACGCATGAACGCACAGACGCACGCACGCACGCACACACACACACACTAATGTGCATATTCTCCATTTTACATGAGAGAAAAGATACAGCTCTGGATTTTGTAAACAAATCCGTCTTGTGTGTCCTTGCAAAAAAAATAAACCATTCATCAATCTGCGAGGTAGAATCTCTTCTAGGCCACTGCTGTCCATCAATCAAACCACTGGCCAGCTGTCCAATGGAAGGCAGAGTGACAGTGATGACCCCGCCCACCTGGTCGACTAGGTGACCTTTGAATTGTCATGACAAGGTGATTGATATCCCGTGTCACAGAAAATGAAACATTTCCCTTCCAGACTGCAGACGACCTGACAGAGTTACAACGCTGATAAATTCTGTGCTCTCTGCTACAACCAGACAAACCTTTACACATCAGAACATGAGACATTTATAGAGATAGATGTACATAACCTGAGAGCATTTAAGATCAAGATTTTTAAAGTCCAGTCAGAAAATTATGATTAAAAAAAACAATGAGATATTCAATGTCTAATCAGAAATTTTTGATTAAAAAAAGCAATGCGTTACTTCCCTCATATTCAAAGAGCTTCTGTTGAATAGCAGAATCAATGGGACACCAAAGGGGCTAGCCACAGCCACAGGTTCCCACAGGTTCCCTCTGTAAAAAAAGAGATCTAATCTAGCTCCCCCATACAGATGCACACAAAGACAGCCGCTACATACACCAGAAAAAAATTGTTCTATCTGAAGGCCAACATTTGGTAGTGAGGAAGAACCAGCGCTGCTCACACCACTGAGAGCTACAACCATTTATCACTTAAACACACACGCACGCACGCACGCACGCACGCACGCACGCACGCACG
>NC_045742.1:17738578-17739994 GCF_008692095.1 Etheostoma spectabile
CACACACACACACACACACACACACCTCTTTAGTTGAAAAAAAGTTTTCTTTTTGCTGGTTTGCTGGATTAGTTCTTCAACATACTGCAGCATCTGTTAGCAGGCCCCGGGAGACCCCGAGCAGCCGGGCGAGTGGGTAACTGTCCTAAAGAAGTGCAGCGCTAGCTTCAAACCAAGGAGCGCACACGGCGGCGGCCCCTCCAAATCAGAGCCTTTGGCTGGGCGCCAACATCTTTGCGTTTCTAACAGTTTCTCCCCACTCAGTAAAACACCGACTGAGAAGCCAACTCTGGTTATTGGGAGCTCTATACCGCAGAACGTGAAGTTGGCGGCCGCGGTTGTGTGTGTCCCTGGGGCCAGAGCGGGCGATATATAGAATTCCATCTAAAGCTGCTGGCTAAAGATAACCGTAAATACACTAAGATCATACTTCATAATTAGTGTTGAGTCACTTTGCAAAGACAATGACGGACTCAGTAGTTTTCTCTGGACCCCTGCCAAACCTGATCAGCGATGGCATGTACAAGCCGTATGTCATGCTTCCACTGCTTTGCTTGACCCTAAACACCTCCGAACTTCATTATCTAAAGATATAGCTACGCTGGAGGGTATTGCCCTGGCCTCCAGCACTACTGTCAAAAATCTAGGAGTTATTTTTGATCAGGATATATCCTTTCATGCCCATCTAAAACAAACCTCAAGAACAGCCTTTTCCATCTTTGTAAGAGTGCAACAATTATTATATTATAAATTATATTATCAGGATGCTCAAATAAGTCCCATAAGACTCTCCAGCTGATCCAGAATGCTGCAACCGCGTGTTCTGACAAGAACTAAGAAAAAATATCATATTTCTTCTGTATTAGCTTCTCTGAATTGGCTTCCTGTAAGAATTGAATTTAAAATCCTTCTCCTGACCTACAAAGCTCTAAATGGTCAAGCCCCATCTTATCTTGAAGTACTCTTAGTGCCTTATTGTCCCACTAGAGCACTGCACTCCCAGAATTCAGAGAAACTTGTGGTTCGTAGAAGTTCTAAAAGTAGATTGGGAGCCTGTCTCTCTTAGTTATGCTGTAATAGTTTTAGACTGCCGGAGGACTTCCTTTGATACACTGAGCTCCTCTCCTTTATCTTTCCATTGGTGTGCATCCATGTCCCAGAAATGCCTGTTAATAACATATCTCTGGGGATTAATTCCCCGGAGTCTTTATGTTCTTTCCCCCCAGCATGTTTCCTTGGATCAGGGAGGCTCCAAAATCATGGTTGCAACTGTCGCAGTGGTCCTGCTACACGTCCTGCGATGCCCTGTTATATACTGCTACGCTCTACTGTGCCTTGTAATGCCGTGCAGTGCCTTGCTATGCCATGAACTACTACATCTACAATTTCTAGTCACTGTTCCATTATCTTTTACTG
>NC_045742.1:17740004-17740210 GCF_008692095.1 Etheostoma spectabile
TGCCACTATTCATTTCAACCCCAACCGGCACCGTCAGACACCGCCTACTAAGAGCCTGGGTCTGTCTGAGGTTTCTTTCTAAAAGGGAGTTTTTCCTCACCACTGTTGCACTGTTGCTTTCTCTGGAGGAAACTACTAGAACTGTTGGGTCCTTGTAAATTATAGAGTGTGATCTGGACCTACTCTGTCTGTAAAGTGTCTTGAGA
>NC_045742.1:17740220-17740352 GCF_008692095.1 Etheostoma spectabile
TATGAATTGATACTATAAATAAAAATTTAATTTAATTTAATTAAAGGTTTAGGATTTTCTATAAAAAGTAAGACGTCTGTGGGCATCAGCAAAGAGCCTTGCTTTGTAATTCTGCACCAAGGCTGAATTTTG
>NC_045742.1:17740362-17745362 GCF_008692095.1 Etheostoma spectabile
TTCAGATATGGTATTAGGAGACCACTAAGCATCCAAGAACACCATCCAAAGAGCACCATGTCACGGGACCTTTCAGATTTAAGATTGAGCATTTGTCTGGGGTGGGCAGGGCCTGAAATTAACATCCGACCACCTGGCAGCCAATGAGAATTGAGTGAATCAGACTCGTAACTATCGGTACGCAGGGTACGCAGTTGCTTACGGGCCCGGAACAATCAGGGGCCCACATCACTGGAAGACACTGATTGACAGCCGGGGCCCGCTATTGCATTTTTATCACTAGCAACAATCCCAGCAATCCCATCTGCCGCCACTAACCAAGCAGGAGTGAGAACGGGTCAAATTTATTTCCTTGTTTCTGATATGAAGACAAGATGCGAGTGACCGCGCGTTCCCCCTACTAAAGCATGTGATGACGGCAGCAATGTCCACGAGTAGGCTGCCATAAATAGGACAGGATAGGATCATAGAGACACAGCAATTCCTGTTTTTCACCTTTTTGAGGCAAAAAAAATCCAACCTGGTAAAAATGGTAAAGATCCAAAAACGTTAACTTCTGGCCCTGGCAACGGGCATAGTTGAAACAGGAGAATTAAACGTGCGGGTTTCCAGACCGAGCTGCATGGCAAAATTAAATCACCGCAAGAGTGGGTGGCGTTAACCCAATCTAATAAAAAGTCCGCTAGCCATATACTAACGCTCACAACAGTATTATTGTGCTCACATGTGTACTTACTTAATACTGTATATGATCATTATTGAAGTGGACCTTTGTTTGAGTTACTGTCTCTAAGATGTCAGCAGCAAAAAAGGCTGTTTCATATAATATTGTATGGAGCTGATGTGGATATTGTTGGATATAAGTGGCTAGCTAATTAAGTTCAAGTTATACTATTAGCATGTCCTAACCTTGCTATTCCATAATCCCTTTACAAATATATATAGCATATATATACTGTATATACTGTGTATATATACACAGTTTATACAGTATATATCCATTCTTTTATAGAATTAGCTTAGTTTAATTTATAATGGAAAATTAATGTGTTTATATTAAAGGAATAATAAATATATCTTTCAGATTGAATCATAACTCATCAAATTTAACCAAATTGTTTCAACATCAAACTGAATCACACTGAATCTAAATATGTATCGCCCCTGAACCCATTTGTAGCTCATGTATCTAGATGGGATAATGTTATAAAGGAGAGATGCACACCCCTAAAACATTGCTTTTATTCCTCAGATGGCAATGGTAATTCCCTCTCTTCATTCACTTGATAACTCGCTCGACCATGCTGTGCTCTCTCTCTCTCCCTCTCTCTTTTTACCCTTTCACTTACATTAAAATTGCTTCTTGACTAATGTTTTAAGACATAAATAAAAAAAGGTGAACCTATCCTTTAAGCACATTTCTTGGTTAATTTCAAGCCTCTTTTAATAGGCAAACTTACAAACAATGGATGGATGATGAACATATTAGCTCCAAGCATCACAGATTTGGATATTTAATTACCTTTAAACGGTGGCTTCTCCTTCATACATTGCTGTATGAGTGACATCCAACAGTTTATACAGCCAGGGGATCAAGCACCATCTGTTCCAGGTCCAGATCTGTTATCACCAACTTTCTCACACAGACACACACGCACTGCACGCACAACACACACACAACCCACACACACAACACACAACACACCCACACACACACAACAACACACACACACACACACACACCACACACACACACACACAACACACACACACACAAACAGCACACACAGTGCTGGAAGGTCAGCTAGAAACATGACATCCAACCAGCTGTTAACACATCATAAAGTGCCATCTAAGTGGGGGAGGGGCTATTAACTAAAATTATGGTGATGTTTAGTATAAACTTTAAAGGGGTGATAGAATTCAAAACCAATTTTACTTTGTCATAGTTGAAAAACGACAGTTTGGAGGGTAAATAGGACATACATAGAACCTCAAAATCCCATTGACACTTCTGTCGTTTGAAAATCTCACAATTTCAAACTGCCTCTGAATACAGGCAGATCTCAACAAAGCTAATAGTTGACGTCAGCTATGTGGCTCCTCCTTATTTGGCTCTGGTCTCTATCTTTGTCACGCCCCAACATTTGCATAGCCGACACCACTGACCTGAGATCAGCTAGTCTTCTGAATCTAGGTGGCGCAGATCTCATCTCAATTTTTTACATTTTTTGTCTGCTATTTCATTACTAAATTCAGTTCTGAGACTTTTTTAAACAAGAAATCTATGTAGAGGTCAAATATGTGTCGTTTTTGCATAAAAATTGATGGCTAATTGCAAATTTTGTCCGACTGTGTTGAATGGATCTCTGTCGCCGCCTGCAACCCGCGGCGCTCCATAACCGCGCAAAGTCGCCATTTCTGGGTTACTGGACTACCAAACGCCGGTGTGTGTGAGTGAGAGCGCGCGGTCAGTGAGCTTGTTACACCCACAATGTCTTACCATAGGTTGCAGTTAACTGTTAGGTTTTAAAAAGTTAAAAACAATGTTAATGTTCTGAAAACATTGCACTTTCGGTTTATGTTCCCTGACTAGCTTTAATTAGCATTCGACTGCCTCACACCAACCCAAGCTTCTAAAAGAATTGATTGGGTCATATCTGACATTTAACATACAGGAGAAGGCTCATTGCCCCCACACAGCAAACAGCAGTGTGTTGTTGTGAATGCTGTATGTTGAAAGGATGGCTGGCTTGATTTTTTTTTTTTTTGGTGAGATAATTGGAAAGCAGTGAGACGAGTTGAAAAAGTGGGAATGATTGGCAAAAAGGTTTAGCACCGACCCTGAATGTATGAAAGATGTGGAACGTTTTAAAGGTTGAATGGAGTTTTTCAGTGGATGCATGAATGAGCAGCTAGCAGTTGAAAATGTATGAAAATCTGTCAATTTTCAACATGCAGTCCATCCATTCTTTAATGGGCCAAAAATGCCTGCTAAACGTTGAATATTTTGGAAACTGAATGTTATGAATATTATAAATAGTAGCACTCAATTCTGAATCGAGCTGAATGTAGTTTGAAAGTAGTTGCTAGGTTGAAAATATGGAAGGAGTTAATTTAAAAGAAAAATGGTACGGAAGAATTATAATACAATTTAGAATAACATAGGTGTGGATGCTGAAAGCATCCACAAAAGGTAATTAAAACTGCATAACAACAAATAATTTCTCTGAATTTAACTAGGTTAGAACTCATTTGGCAATGCTGTGAACAAGTAGTTTTGAATTGGTTAGTTTTGTTTTTGATTGGCATAATGATGAATTATGATTAGACACAGCAGACAGAAAAATGTGGTTCTGGTAGAGATAAGTGCATTTTGTTTTTGAATTGTCTGACATTTTTTACTTTAATTCTGTTTGGTTTGTTGCTTTGAGTAGGATTGTGTCTGTGTGAGTGATAAAGACCATTGCAAGTCAAAGCATTCCAGTGAGTCAACTGAAAAGTGAGGGGGAAACAAATTGAACTGCCTTAAGCAACTTAACATTAGAAAAACTGTACCAAAATGAATTAAGGATTCTTAGGGTTTTTTCAAGGGTTAATTTAGTAAATGCATCTTTGTCATTTTGGTGCATACTGACTAAAAATGGCTCTGTTTTTAACTTGAAATGGGGAATAAGATGCATATGTTGGTTTAGTTGTACAATCTCTGATTAGCTGCATTTTTATTCACTCTGATCCTTCTGTTGTCATCTTCTTCCACTAATCATTTGACTAAAAACATATCTGAAGAAGCAAAAGTAAAGCTACATATTTGTTATAGTTACAGACTTAGAAAACATGTCACCAGTGTTTCCAATGATGACTTTAAAAAATCATAGGGTTGACACATCAAGACAGTAGCTTTTCTACTGATTTTTTATAATTGTTCATTTTTTTATATTTTATTCCCTAGTTTGTAAATGTTTTGTTTAATAATATATAAAAGAAACAATTGAGGATTTTGAAGAGAGAGGATTTGTGGAAGTGTCTCTGCTGGCCACACAGAAATGTTACACAAATTCTTCTTCTCAGGGTATTGGATGTGGCACATAGTGACACATGTGCAAAAGAAGGATGGTGACTGATAAAACACATTGATTTGTTCAACAAAAAAAGCTATTTGTTCCAAAAATAGCAATTTGTTGACCTACATTTGTCAGATGTTTGACCACCGATAACACAGCCCATCCTTCACCCCTTTGAGAGACTTTGTAAAATACCAGATAACTCCATTATTGTGTTTTTTGAATATATGTTTTTGTAATTGGTGATATATATGTATGTTTTCAATGGACTGATGATTTTGGAACGATAAGTTCATATTTTGGGGTTTGGACATTGTCTAAAGGACTTTGGAAAACACAGGAGACAAAGAAAAGAATTCTACCTCCATGAGAAATAAATGGACAAATAAAAAACAAACTCGTATCACATTTCTTTCCTCCCTGAATGAAAACACTAATGTGACTTTTGCAAAGCAAAACGTTTGTCAAAGCCATGTATTTGCAGGTGCAAGCCGCCCAGACTCCTGTGTGACGGAGATTGTGTTTGGCCTGATGACTTCAGCTGTTCAGGAATATCTGGTCCAGGAGAACAGGTTCATTCCGGGTGCTAATGGCCGCCGGCACTGCAGGGAAGGACGCCACATGGATCCATGCTCACACTGCATGGGGTCGACAACAGCCCAGTCAAAGGAAGCCCTTATTCAGACACCGATGGAGAGCACCAACATCACTGATGCTGACTTCTGCTGACCAGATCATTCCTGCGGTGGCTTCCTGACGCTACCAGCTTAAAACAGTGGGACTGGAGTACCCTCCTTGGCCTTGGCACCGCTGACACACCAATAAAAAAAACTAAGGATGTCATTTTTCCAAAAGATGCTGGAGAGGCCGACACACTCAGCCAGTCCGTCTTGATGTTTCCCCAATTACACCTGTGGTGACATTCACAATAAGGTG
>NC_045742.1:17750362-17760857 GCF_008692095.1 Etheostoma spectabile
ACAGTACTAAATAACCTCTATCCTACAGTATAATGTGGTGTAACCCACAGCTCTGCAAAAAAATACCACCTAGATGAGGCTTATAATATTTAACATATTGTTGAGATTGTGATCCGGAAAGTGTTGAGTCAAATCTATGTAACCATAGTGGTCAATTACATTAGTTGTTTTGTTGTTAGTGAAAACAATATTGACCTTGTAGTTGAAAAAGTAGTCTCATATAAGAATGACATTTCCTCCTGTGGAGTCTGTTCATTCGCATTCGGAGATCGACCCTACTCTATGCTTTTAAACGAAAGTTTGACTGGGGTACATTCACAAAAAGAACCTAGGTTTCATTTTGGCGAGTTTTAAGATTAGGATTTGAGCATTTTGTCCACTGCCTGACTCTTCTTGTCACTGCATGGCTGTGTAAATTGTCATTATCTTAAATAAATGTGGTCCAAGACAAAGTTTATGTTTCTAACTAACTAGTGCCATAGTCAGAGAGTTAGATTTAAATTTTCAACCGTACCTACTTGATAGTCCAGTGAGGGTGTTTATCAGAGGCATAAATGTAAACTGAAAATGGTGGAATATGCTCTGCAAATATATCTGAATATATCAGTTTAATCTTGCATTAAAATAAGCAGAGATCATCAAATCAGTCCTCCACTCACACCAGCTTTTACACTGAGTTGCAATTTTATGTCTCAGCCACAAACCATTTTCCCTGAGGCAAAAAATGTGTGTGTGAGGACCATTAGGTTTAACATGCCACCACCATCAATTCACATTTATAAAAACAGAAATTAGCCTGTTCTCATGTAACAGCAGCCCGTTGCGGCACTGCAATCAAACCCAATTACTGAGCAGCACAATTTAAAATAAACCAAATAAAGAAAAGGCACACACAGTTCCAGGGACTTGTCTGCTGTTGATGGCTGATACATTAAGTAAAAGATTGGTAATTTCAGATTACTCCTTTGCGTTAATAGTATTGTTACCTGTGCTGCATTTTTTTCACACACGTTATTCCGTTGTTGTTTATATTCATCATGCTTCATGTTACAGAACCCTCAATAATATTTTCGTTTTCAACTCAAACTGGGCAGAAATTGAAAATATACTCACATTTATCATTGTACAGGGAATAGAGGTCTTGGCCATGACTGACATTAACTAAAAAGAGCAGGTTTTTATAGAAGGCCAAAACTAAAATTGGTGTACCTGCTGAGCAAGTTAGTAAATGCTACTCCTTACAAGTGGGTTTTTAAGAAAAAATAAACTTGAGAAGAACTGAATAAGTCTGTTGCCACTTCTTGTCCTCTTTTACAAAGCTAAAAGATAAAAGCATTTTCTGACATTTCCCTTTATGTGTGCGTATCTTAAGAGGGACATAGTTTTTCTAAGATTTAGAAAAGGTCAATGATAAGATTTCTTTGTATTAATAATACTCTTGAGAGATAAAAGCATTAGAGGGGATATGACTTAACATGCTCATAATAATCCAACTAATAGCGCGATGAATTACCATAGGAAACATTAAAAACACTCCAAAATGGGCTATTTTGCTTACAGAGTTGCTTACTGTCACTTTAGAGCAAGTTCAAGCTAAGTCTTTGATGTTTGCGAGCTAAATCATGTTCAATCAGAGAGAAGATCCTGTGAAAAAGCTTTTAGATCATTTTGTTTTTTTATGGTTTAATGTGTAAACAGTCAAAGGAGGGAAATGGTTTTATCCTTGGCAGTGGAAACAGCAGCGGCTGCTGTTGGGCATGTGTTACTGGTACTGCTAAACTGTGTGTTATATATAATTGGGAGAGTGTGAGGCTGAGCCACAGATATTTTCTTTGTGGAAAGAAATTTGGGAGTTTAAAAACAAAACTACATCTAAACCAATCTAACTTGAAAATGTAATTGAAGATTGATTATGATGTAGTATTTGGTCAAAAATACATTCAATACAGTTTGAGTCATAAAGAGAGTATGATAATAAGATAAAGAGTTTGGATGTAGTCACATTGTTCTGTAGGTGATCAACAACACATCCCATGTAACCCCCCCCCCCTTCTTGGCATCTGTGTTTTTTCTCTCAGAGCGTGTACTTGTTACTCTGATGTTCCCCAGATTTTAATATTAAAGAAAGGCCTGACAGAGAGAAGAGAATCACACAGCAGTCCAACTGAATCAAAGTACAAACTCTGAAAGACAGCCAGAGAAATGGGAGCCAATGTAGCCAAACAAAACAACAACAAAGGCAAACCTTGCCAGAATAATCTGCACAGACATAGGTTTTGGTTTGTAGTATCCTTGGCATATTTATATGCAAACAACCAATGCTGTTAAAAAGAGAAAGAAAAAAACATAAGGAAAAGGATGACAAAAGGGAACAAAAACAAGGCTGGAAAAAATGAAGTAGTAAGAGACAAGATGGAAACATGTACAAGTGTAGCTGTTGTGTTTGACTGTAAAAGTCACATCTGATCCTCTATGTTCAAACTATAGCTCTTGTGTATTCAAAGATTTATTAGGACAACACCCACTTATCCTGCTTAAAGGGGACTAGTCATTTTCAGGTGTACTTGCTTACACACACACACACACACACACACACACACACACACACACACACACACACCCACCCCAAACATCCCTCCATCCTTCCTTCCTTTTCTTGTTTTCCACACCCTCAACTCTTCTCTCTTTCCTCTCTGATCTTCTGGGTTTAGTACCTTTACTCCTTCTTTTCCTTCCCTCTTTCCATCATTCTCACTGCAACTCTGGACTTCAATATTCCCGAAGCTCTAGCACCACTTGCATTTCCGTCAATTTAAACTGCATGTGCGTCAACTCTACAGTCTTAATTCCTTATTTTACCCTCCATTCCTTTTTCACCAACTGTTTTTTAGCTATATTTTCCTTTTTACCCACGTTTCCTAAATATCTCTCTATAACTCCTTCACGCCTCTAGATGTAGCACCATCCTTGATGGAATCCAGATGGATGGCGCTCAGTTCTGCGTTCTGAACTTTGACCTCCAGTCCAATAGGGGGTCAAAGTTAATGTCTTTGGCTTGTTGAATATCCAGCAGAGTAAGTTTTTACAGTTGGACAGGGTGCTAGAGGGATGATTGACAAAAGCAGGAATAGTAGTTAAGTTATGAAAGTTCATTTAGGAATAAACCATTTGCAGGATAGCAGAAATGGCTGGCTGGCTGGCTGGCTGAGTGTGTGTGTGTGTGTGTGTGTGTGTTCGTGTGTGTGTGTGTGTGTGTGTGTGTGTGTGTGTGTGTGTGTGTGTCCAAATGATGGAAAAGCTAAGTTGTGTTGGATCATGTTGACATTAAACAAAACAGATTTGGGTTGCTGTTATCATCCCCACCAGTTCTCATGACAATAGAAAGGAATAGCTGTTTACATGACAGGACTGTCAGACACACACAATTAGGTCAGTCCTTCAGTCTCCACGCTGATGTGCTGCTATATGTCACTGAAAACCACATACACTGCAGGAAAAGGTTAAATATCATTCACACTGTCACTAGAAATTGGTGATAAACAGCTGTAAACAGAGAGGAGGTAAGAACATACAGAAGTCTCACAATATTGAAAGATAAATAAAAGCGAGAGCGAGGGAGAGATATTGTGTCTGTGTTTTGATGGATTGAAAAACATTAAAGAGTCCTCAGCTGTGGTACACCAGGTGAAAATAAAGAATCAGCTTGGAGTGGGAGGCATCCTGAGGATTAATGGTAAATTTCCACATACTGTCCATTAATGTAACTTAAAAAAGATAGTTCAATGTTGTGCAAAAAGTTAATACTGCTACAATAAAAAAGGTATAATCAGAAGACATCAACGCTGTCTCATTATGTTTTCTTCTATTTTAATAAGAAGGTGCTGCGCACACACACACACACACACACACACACACACACACACACACACACACACACACAACAACATGATTACAGTTTGAGAATGTCAAGTCATTTCAGCTGCTGTAAAATAGCAGATTTCAGGTAAAAGATTGGAACTGAAGAAAAGACAAATAACATTATCGCGATGGCCATCCAAGCTGACATTTCTACTTAAATTAATTGCCTGTGTGTGTGTGTGTGTGTGTGTGTGTGTAACAACCCTTTTGGCAAGTGTAGACAGATAACTTGTGTTCTTCATTTCCACAAGTCTGGCACACAGAGAGAAAGATCAGGATCCCAACACCTAACCCAACAACATTATCTGCCTTCACCTCCTAAATATCATTCTTCCTCAGGCAGAAATAGAGTATGTAGCATGTTGCCCTTTTCCAAACACAAACCTCTGGAAACTACAGCCCTGGCTTTTTTTTATCTGAGTCTCCTCTTTCATCCCTTTTCCTTGCAGTGTTTCTTCTCTCCAGAACCCATCCCTCTCTCTGTCATTTCAGTCACTCTCTGCTTTTGTCATTCCACTGTTGCCCTTTGAGGACTTATTCTTTTCCCTCTATATTGCCTGCCATTTCTCAATTTCTCTCTCTCCCAACTGTCAGTCTTGTCCTAGTCAATAGGGGCCACTTACCCCAACTCTACTTATCCAACTTTCTCTTAGATCATTACACCATATCTCTTGAGCACTCTCTCTCTTCTTTTATTTCTTCTTTTGATGGTCTGGGGATGCTCTAAGTGCTTCCTTTCTCATTACTCTCTTCACTCCCTCTATTGCTTTACAGTGTTGAAATACATCTCTTGTTACTTTTGATACTCACTGTCTCTACAATCCAATTTCTCATCTCCTGACTCCCTCTCATCTCTTTGGATTTTTCCTTGAGGCCCACTGTTGTTTGTTTGAGTTTATTTAATTCATGCTCACAGTTTAACAACTGAATAAAAAACAGAATTTACATGAGGTTATACAAATATAAGGTCTAGCCCTGTAAAAACAGATAAATACACATAACTACACTTATACACCCATACATTTATAGTCACCTACAAACAGCAATCCACTTAAACCCTTGATGTGGTCTACGTACTGTATTGCACGTTGTCTAATATAATGTGTAACTTTGCATATTTCTGTTGTACTTCTCTGAATTCCAGTACCACTTACAAGTCGGAAACTGCATGAATTATTTCAGTTACAGAGCTGTAGCTGGAAACATCATGCATTGTGAAGCGCAGACACAAGAAGAGAACACCGAAGATTACCAACAGTAGTAGGAATGCTCAAAAATAAACAAATGAAGGTCTATCTTCAAGCAATGGAGAGGGCTATGGCAGAGCCATAGATGTGGAACAACCAGCAGAAAACAGAAAACAACCATTATGGTGTTTGAAAAAGAAAGAACATAATAAAATGTCTTGATTCAACTTAAAATATCCCAGAATAGACACTAAAATGTTTACAATGTTATAAGACTTAAGGAGAAAATGAGCGAGAAGAGGCAAACAGGATACACCTCTGTCAGGATAAGTAATGTGCGGTGAATCTCCAGTGTGTTATTCAGATTTAGAGCCAATGATGAATTCCGCCTCGGGCACTGAGCTGGCTCTTACACAATCTCTTATCGCACACTGAGAAATATATTTTCTACACACACGTATACAAACACACACACAGCAAACCTTTCAGCAAAAGGGATTACCCACAGAGACATTAGATTACAGAGATACAAGCAAACACAAAGATGCTTGGACTGGAGTAACTGAGAAATCAATAGGTCATCTTCTGGAAAGATAGAGAAGAGGAACGCTAGTGTTGGATCTTACACGTTTTTTTTTCTTAAATTCTCTATGTGAATCTCACCCTCTGGCCTACTAACAGCCAAATGTTAAAGCTACATTGTGTAAGAATTTCTCCCATCTAGCGTTGAGATCATACATCGCAATCAGCTGTCTCTCATCACGCAGTTCAAAGTACATATTGCAGCTACGGTAGCCATCACGCTTCAAAAAAGCTAAAGTGTACAAAAGGCCTTCTATCTGCTGTGGTTGTTGGAGTGCATGTCAGAGAGTGGCGCAGACGTGCGCTTCACACCACAAGCAGGCACACGCGCCACGCGAAGAAAAGGTGAGAGAAAGAAAAAGAGACTGCAGCGGTCCGGAAGATAACTAACTAGTTGGAATTTGGTGCAGCTCCAATGTTCACTCTTTTTTCTGATGCCAGTCTGTTGCTCTTTTCAATATCTGCTTTCTTTTTCTTGGGGCGAAGAAGAAGAAATTTGGACTTCAAATATGTGTGGTCCTCCGTGTTTCTTTCTTCAAACTTACCAAGAAGCGACGATACCCAAAAACGCGAAAGGCGGAGCAGTATAGCCTGTATGTCCCTTACCGGCTAACGTATTTCAAGATGGTGCATGACTATGGAGAAATTATTTTTAAGCCAATAGGAATACTTGAAGTTAATGGTGGTGGTCAATATTTATAAAAAAGGATGTTTGTGAACGGGACAAACGGATTTTGATAATGAACAACTACAAATGTCACACAATGTAGCTTTAAAACCATGTTAGCTGTAAAGAGAACTTCCTCTCCATCTCGATCCTTCCTTACGTTATATTCCAAAGATTGAAGAGAAGACAAAGAAAAAGGAGAGCAAGTTAAGTCAACAAGAAACACAATTTGAGCTTCAAGGTAATGTAGGCTACAACATGTTATTACAACACATGAGGCCAGAAGAAGTCACACTGATGTGTGAATCCAGAGTCCCGCTTGACACAAGGAGAGTCAACAAGAGTTGTAACATAGATACCTATGGTGTACATTTTGATCTTTAGACTGGATCTTTCCCGGGGATTACACCTTCCCGCTGACCAACATATTATACATTTTCAGGCAATGTTCTGCTTTAATTAGATTACACACGGTTACTGTTGTTAAATAGCTACACACACTTACCTACACACTGGAGTTAAATCCAGGTAACTTCTCATTTCTTTCATTTCATTACTGAACAGAATAGTGACAGTTTCAAAGAAACTATGATAATTGGAATTATTTTTGGGGACGTGTGAAAAAATGTGGTCTTCTGGTTGCGCCAAAGGAAAAGTCAATAAATCACCAAATGCATTAAGATTTCCCTTGATAATTGACTGGCATTGCCTAAAGGGGGCAATGTCAGTCTTGCTAGCGTATAGCTCATGGGAAGTCAGACTTGTTCAGTTAATAAGTCAAGGCAAAAATTTGAAGTTGAATATTTGAGTGGCTTCAGACAGAGTATCAATTGTATTTTTATAGCCCAAACCTCATGTAGCCGCTATATAGAGATAAAAGGTGGTTTGTAATTTTAACCTGGGCTCCAAATCTTTTTTAACTTTGACAGAACTGAGATTTCATTCTGCATCTTTGAACCATTTCACAAATGTGTTTCCACCTAGTCTCCATAGTACCGAGGAGAAAGTAATAGTAAGAAGCGAGACAGAGAGTCAATGCATTTCTCACAGGATAAGCTATCAATCAGCTGCAGGTCAGATATGGGAACCTGGTTTATTGCTGGAAAAGACCTTCTTTTCTTTTTCTGCTTCCTGTGTCTCTCCTTCCACCTATCTCCCCTACTCCCTCACTCCTCATGTCTTTCATGTCTGTTGTCTCAGATCGATAGCGACTCCTGCGGCACAGAGTGGACAAATCCCAGTGGCTGCTGTGGTTTTCCAAACAATTCTGCACACATCACATACACACAAACATGCATGCATAGTGTCATTGACTGCCTCCTTTAGCGAGAGTGGTAGATACACAATCATACAACACATGCAGTGTGTACAAACATCAGCAAAAGACAAGGACACGTTCCTCTCTAATAAATCATCACATCAATTCCATCCAGCTCCTCTTCTCTGCCTCCCTGCTCCTCAAACTGCAGCACAATAAAATCTATTATAAAAACCCATTCTCAACTTCCCTTATCTATTTAGGGTCTTTTTAATAAACTCTAATCTTCTGTATGATCTGTCTATATAGAACTGGTGACATCATTACTGTGCTGTGGCTGGATGAAAGACAGGGATTAACAAGAAAAAAGAAAGATGAGTGAAAAGACACTTTTAAACAATGTAACGTCGTTCAGCATTTTAACTTCCTGCTGCAACACTTTCCACTCAATTTCCTTTTTCCTCACTTTGGAGTGTTGAGGTTATTCAAGAGAACAGAGTGTTCATTAATCAGATGCAACTCCATGAAAAGTGAAAAGAGGCTACATCTATCGTAAAACACTTAACTTCAATGCAATGCCAGAAAATTACGATTACTGGTGAGAGGAACCTCTTTCACATGAATTGACTCAAAGGCAGAAATTAAAGGGTTATGTTATTTGGAAACACTGGTGAACACAGGAATCACACACACACACACACACACACACACACACACACACACACACACACACACACACACAGTGACAGTGCACCTTGCAAGGCAAACAGAGGTCAGGTGAAACAACTCACTTGTATAATTCAGGTAGGCCTGATGTGCAGCTGCGTTGCTTTGAGACAGATTGGAGCCTCTGACACCTTCTCGTGAAGGATGAGGATGTGACAGCTATCGTCATGGGAACCCAAAGGATCAACACTGTCACATACATCTTTCTGAGTGGCAACATAGTCTGTTCCTCCAAATCTTCATTTAGTTGACTTTCCCTTGTGTCTCCTCCCTGCTCTCTTGCCTTTTCAGTTGAGTGAATATTCTCTGTGAAAAAACAAAACAAAACCTTTGTGTAAGGTAGTGAATGAAGTCAGTTTTAATTTTCTCACATGTTTTCTATGCTCAACAGGTTTTATTGTTCAATGACACAATTATCAGGGGGCACAAGCATATCCGTACATATATAGCAGGTGCTGGGTAACAATAATCTTCACAAAGATAAACACATACTTGCCCACTATTATGTACTTCCTCCTTCTTTTATTCTAAATTGAGATGACAGCATGTTGACTGTCCATTGATGGTTTAAACATTGTCATAGTCATGAAGAATATTAGAGGAACTGAGAATGTGGGGGGTATTTTGTTTGTTTTGTCAATTATAAACTACTGTACCGATTTAGTACTAAACAAGATATGATGGCTGTAGTCTGTTGTTGTTACTAAGACTAATTATGATAAACACTAATTATATAGCACCTAAGCCAAAACCTAAGTCTTGAATCAGCCCGTTAAGGGTGTCTATGTTTTACTAAGAATGAGCAGTTCAGTGTTTATGCCCTGTTCTGGTCACATGCACGAGGAAATCTTGAAGAAAACTTCACATAATCTTTTATTACATTTAGTTGGTATGCTGCAAATACAATTTTATTTTACACCTGCTAAATATTATCACAATGTGTCTAAAAACTTTTCAAAGTACTTCTGTAATGTAGCATGATTGGAAGTTACTTTTTGATTCCTTAGATTCATTAATTGGTACAAAAAAATATTTTTGCTCAAGTGCTTCTTCAAAAGTAAAACATATAACAATACTGCAATTACTTGTTACAACTTAATGAAACATGAGCATGTGTGTGTTTGTGTGTACACATGAGTGGCACGCCTCCGCGGCAGTTGAGACAAATGTTTAATTACACAGGTTCAAAGACACTCCATCATAAGAGAGCAGACATAAGGGACGGGAGGGAAAAGAGTGGCGAGCAGGAACATAATCCATCCTCCTGTGAGCTCTATGTGGCTGTCAGACAATGTTGCAAGGACAAATTTAATTTAGTCAGGGGATTTAGCCCATTCAGTGGCTGACTTTGCTTTGTGAACGTCGAGTTTTCTTTGGCTGCTGCAAGCCAATGAAGAAGCAAAGTTAAAGGATTCAAACCCATTCACCTTTGCAGCTCAAATTTAAACATCTAATTAACTTTCAAAAACGGAAAAAGGCTTTCATGGCCTAATGAGTTCATACCAGCCCCAGTGACAATTTGGAGGATTGCATCATGCTTACACATTTTTATTGCTGCAATTACACTTACGGAAAAATAATACTGGAAAACTGAATCACTGCTTTTTAGAGAGCAGAACACAAATATGATTTGGTAAATAAGCAGAGGATGAGGACAGCTAATACAAATGGGTCAAGTAATATGTTTGTGTATCCAGTGCAGGAGACTAATAGATCATTTTAATGGCCTAAAAAAGATAAAATAGGTAGACAGGAAGTCTGTAAGATTTCCACTTTGCAGATCCAAGTGTAGAGCTTCGACAAGGAAGTTGACAGGTTTAAATGCATGACCTTCTTTGAAAATTGCTAAATAAATCTCTTAAAAAACTGAAGACGGAAACCTGTAAAGCACCAAGGCATCCCTCATGTGTGAAGAGATTTTCTGGCGAGGAGGGCACAACATCATGACACCTGTCTCCCTCCGCCCGCCATAACCACAGTGCAGTTCCCATTGCACTGAGCTGACAGGTGAAGGTCTGATAGAGTTTAACTACTGCATTAGCATGCTCCGGTCTGTCACCATTTGGGCAGGGGAAGACAGAAAATAGATAAGAAAAACTGAAGAAAGTTGTCTGGACTAAAAGAATTAGTGAGTGATCGAGTGAGTGAGTGAGTGAG
>NC_045742.1:17760867-17763356 GCF_008692095.1 Etheostoma spectabile
AGTGAGTGAGTGAGTGAGTGGTTAATATCCTTTTGCGTGAATACTGGTCTGATTTGTCTGCCCATTCATTCCAGATGGTGTGATTTCAAAGTATAAAGATTTGGTAGAAGGGGAAATGGGGGAGCCTCGCCTCACTTTTACCTACCCATCAATCTCATTACAACAAGATGGAGAAAAATGAAGAAAAAAAAAAGAGTTAGCAATTAAATGTCAGTGGATTTAAGAAAAATGTGATGAAGGAAACTCAGTAAAGTGTAGTCTGTTAGACAGAGAATGAGAGTGGAGAGAGAGAGTGACTGAATGCTTAAAAGTCATTAGTGAGAATGTTGAGTCTAAAGCCTGGATATTAAAGACAGCTGCAAGGAAAAAAAAAAAGCACAAACATAAGAGTAAAAACAGTGAGACAATCTCTAGTAAGCAATGTAACGCTATTGACACAGTCCGAGACCCGGAAAAAAATCTACTTAACCTTACACATCCTCTTTTGGAGAACATTCTTGTTCCAATGGAAAATATATAATATATATCAAGCACTCAGATGATCAGAAAAGTTTGAAATACACTCCTGTTTTGATCGAAAACTTATCTGTGAGTGAAAATATAATATATAACTAAGATTTAATGTCCGTGTTTATTATGGGAGGAATAGTTCTCCAAGCAAGACTGCACTTATGAGATATGGAAACACAGCAGCTTTGTCATTCTTTATAACCGATGAATAACTGTCTAACAACCACTTAATTCGTGTAACCATTTCCTTTTGCTAAAAGCAGCCGATTTCATTCTGTTGTAAATGTACCCAACATGTCTGCCAACATGTGTGGTTTTATCAATAACAGCCTAATAATCAGAGTGATTTGTCTCAGTCACTGTTTGAATCAAAGAAACAAATGGAAGCAGGCTAGATCAATGGCTCAGCAAAATAAAAAGTCTCCGGAAGATACATAGTGCAGACAGTTGTTGCTTTTATTCTTTTACCATTTTCTTTCACACTTGCCAAATTAGGATTGACACAAAAACACAGATATAGAAATGCATGTTCGGTACAGATCAAAATAACATTTGATATCATCGTCAGGTTGCAGTCTTGTTTGTCCCATGATGGTTGCCCTGTGAACACTGAAAAAAAATTGTTTTAACAGCATCTCATTACTTGGAAATCCAAACCAATTTTGAATGTGTGGTAAATTAAGAAACAACCAAAAGGATGGGATTAATGTGTCATGCACTCTATGTTTTTGATTTGTGCTTGACCTCCTTACATGTTTTAGAGGGTGTGTGGGGTATTTACCATCTGACAGTATACAAAAAAAAATTAGTAATTATGCATTCTCTGTGTTGACGCCTCTAGTCATCTGGTGAGACAAAACTGCTTTACATTCTTTTTAATTTATTTTATTGTCTTGAATTAAAAAAATATGGAGATTCATCCTGCCACTCCCTTGTTATAACAGTCCATCCATATTGTGCTAGTCCCTATAGATTGCATTTCTCCACCAGAATCTCTCCATCCATCTGCTGAAATTCTATTTTCATGACAAACAATACGCTACACACACTCACTCCATCACTGCTGCCTGAAGCTGCCAGAGAACGGGACAAAGAAAAGAATAGAGCAAAATCAAGAATGATTTTGGAGGAGGAAGCTGAGAAAAGGTTCTCCTCACGTGTTTAATCAGGATAACATCATGTTAGTCATTGATCTGCAGGAGTGTGTTGGAAGTGAAAAGAAAAATGCAGCTATATCTAAAAATGTAAACTATACCTGTGGCTTTGAAGGTTTAAGTTGCTGCTCTGGTACCAAGATGGAACAAAGCTTGCTTCAGGAAACAGAACATCTTGGACATATTCCCAACTGTCAACAAACTCAACCGCAACTCAGTTTTCCTCATATGAGAAATGGGACCCAGGTGTGAAGTCAGCATGTGCTGTCACAACACCACTGTCCTCAAAGATCAAAGTAAGCTGCAGCGGATGCTGCGGGAGCAACCATTCGACAATCAGTGCTATTGCCTACAGCAGCGACTCACCCAGGAGTCACTCCTGTTGAAAATCAAAGCGATCCTAGGTGGCAAATATAATCCCACCAGCTACAGTCTATCCTTTCAGATGGCCGTGCTCAGGGCCGGCGATTGCTACAGTCGACTTAGGCGATTGCCTAGGGCGTCAAATGTGTTGGGGGCACCATAGAATTAAAATGACAAGCAAAAAAAAACATGTTTATTTAACATGATCATCCTAGAGTGCCCCCTCAGCCACATGCTTACTTGTGAACCTGATTATTAGATTGAATTGATAATTATTGTCGATCATTTACTAATTGGGGGAAAACTTCAAACCGATGATTTAGTTTGAAGTTCCCATGACGTTTCCAGTCTATGGGTCAGACTCACACACGGAGCTCTGAAGCAGACCTGTGCGTTGCTAAGTGTCCACTCTCGCTGTAAAAAGTAGAAGCGATAAAGATTCTGTGGTCTGTGCAGCTTCAA
>NC_045742.1:17763366-17775505 GCF_008692095.1 Etheostoma spectabile
ATGAACGCATTCTGCTGTGGGCATGCTGCGGTAGATGTGTCGCTATTTCTGCCGTAGTTTTGGGTTTCCACCTCCGATGTAGAGCAGCATACAGCCACTTCCCTAAACTGTCTCATTCTGAGACCAGCGTCTCAGACGGGCTCTGTGTCTGTCAGGAGTTCTGAGATCTACCGTATCAGCAGAGCAATCACGTAATGCACAGCAGATTATGGTGCAGGTGGATTATTTTCTGAAATACTGTGACTATTTTCTTGTAATAGCATATTTTATTATCACTTTATTTTTCTCCAAACAACACAACTCCTATAAATCTCAGAGAACACAACACATATATACAGTCCCTGACAAAAGTCTTGTCGCTTATCTATTTTGTAGAAACACCTGCTATTAACCTGACTTTTAATTAATCATTGGTGTAAGAAAAGCTCATATGAAAGCTAAAACCCTCACAAATGATGTTCAATGCACTGAAATAAATTATTTTCACTAAAAAAGATTTATATTTAAACAGAGAGAAAGGTCAAATTTTGGCAAGACAAAAGTTTTGTCGCCTATAGATAATTGAACAAATTTACTGCAAATACTAAAATATGTCAGCAAATTAAATAGTGGTGCTGTGAGATTCAAATTTAATATCTTGTATGACTTCCATGAGCTTGAGGACTGTATCCATGCGGTTTGGCAAGGATTCATACAATGTATTGATGATTCATCAGGAATTGCTAGGAGAGCAGTCTTGCATACCTCCCAGAGTTCATCAATATTTTGGTTTGGTCTTCCATGCTCCTCTTTCATCCTACCCCACATATGCCCATGATGTTCATGTCTGGTGACTGGGCCGGCCAATCCTGGAGCATCTTCATCTTCTTCGCCTTGAGAACTTTGAAGTGGAGATGGAATTATGCGATGGACACCATCCTGCTGGAGAATTTGGCCTCTTTCATGTTGGAATATAAGGGTAGCTAGATTTCTTGGTATTTGAGACTATTGATGTTGCCTTCCACCCTGCAAGTCCTCCGCACACCCCCATACTGGATATAACCCCAACCAGGATTTTTCCGCCACCAAACTTCACTGTTTTCTGGTGAATCTTGGATCCATCGGGCTCAATAGGTCTCCTGCAATATTTGCGGCAACTGTGGTGTAATTCAACAGACGATTCATCTGAAAAATCCCTTTCTTCCACTTCTCCGCGTCGTCCATCCTTTTAGCAGGCTGTGGGCCTTGGCACATGCCACACGGTTTTTCAATTGTCTTTGTTTAGTGCTGGCTTCTGGGGACTGATTCACCATGGAGGCCATTTCGAAACAGAATCCGACAACTGTTCTGCTGCACAGGGACTTCAGGGGACCAGGTCTGGTGGAGCTCTGCTGCAGTGGAAAATGGGCTGGCCTTGGATGTTCGAGCCAACAAACGGTCCTCTCGAGCAGTTGTCTTGCGGGTCTGCCTGACCTGGTTTGTCAAAAACATCTCCATGGTCTTCAAATGTTTTTTAATCCTCTGTACTTGACGCTGAGACACATTGAGGTGTCTGCCACATCAGCAGTGGATCTGGTCTTCAGCCTCTGATAATCAAAAACTTTAGTCTCAGGGTGAATCTTAGGCATGTTTGCAATGTCTAGTTGCAGTTGTGTGAAGGTCTAGTGTACTGGGGTGTTTTTATACACACCTGAGACCTAATTGATCCATTATATCCAGGTGAAGCTCATATGACAAGGCAAACAACCTTATGTCTTTGCAAAAATTGCTCAATGGGCTTTACCAAGCTGTGAATATTAGAATACTTTTTGACAGTTTCTTTTTGCACTGAAACATTATTACAAAGCTGTTGGGATTAAATGAGCCATTTCTTGTAAATAAATCTTGATTAGAATATATTTAGCGGCCTTCAGGTCAATTTGTACACAAGCGACAAGACTTTTGTCAGGGAATATATATATAAATACACACACACTGTATATATACAGATGAGAACAAAAGACGCAAAAAGAGGGAAGAGTAAATTATGGCTACATGTGTGCTGACTCAGATGTAATTAGAAAAACTCAATCTCGCCTAGGGCAACCAAAGGAATAGAACTGGCCCTGGCCGTGCTCTTTACTAACATAACTTTGCCTTCAGGTCACTTGTGACCTCGTACGCCATCTTGCGCTCACTCTTAGATAAGACATACTTTGTCAATAAAAAGTATGTAAGTGTCTCTCATCAGTTCGGTTGTTCGGATAGGTGCTATACTTCTGAAATGTCCATAAATCCTTGCCAATGTACCCTTATTTCTAACATTAGAACTATAGCCTTAGCTAACATGGCTATTGTTTAGCCTGGTCAACCAGTCTGATTAATCCATAACAGAAATTTAGAGCCAACTAACCAAATACTTATATTATTTTTTCACATGTTTAACTTTTTAGTAGAACACGATCACAATTAACTTTACATCATACACCATGTCATGAAAAATTATTTCTGGCTCTGGATTAATCAGACCAGGCTAACAACAGCAAACAGGCAAACATTAGCTCTAATGTTCGGAGGTAGGCTATATAGGTACATACTTCGACAAGGATTTAAGGACATTTTGAAAGCCTCACACATGTCAGCCCAGTCTCATGGCAGTTCGTGAAATGGTGAGATTATTTAACCTATTGATCCATATACAGAGACAACTTATAGTTAAACTAATGTATTTCAATGGGAAGCATCTTTACAGCAGGATTACAGTAGCGAGTAGTATTGAAAAGCCAAAAACCTGCATAAGGAGGTTGGATCGTGTCCCAGCGGCCGTTGTTCATTTCACGGTGACCACCAGAAAATAAATGAGCAAGCGTGTCCCTGTTGACGAATTACTAGATCAAAATAACTTGAACATTTCACAAACTACCGTGAGACCGGGTTGCAATATCCCAACAATGGATGAGGTATCTTGCGTTACATTGTTAATAAAGACAGAAAAACATGTCTTCGGTTTGTAATGTTCTTCCTGAACAAAAGCTGTCAATCAAAGTAACCTCACCCACAGACCTAAGGAGGTCTGTGGGTTAGATTGCCTTTAAAGTGACAAATCATAGAAGGGCCAGTGCCTCCTTGGTTTCCACCACCAAAATGTCAAAAGTCTGTTTCATTTGGGCGTGTGGTTGTTGCTCTGTGGGTGTGCTGCTCAGTTTTATACACGCAGGTGCCTTTCTTTCCCTCTCTCTATGTTTTATTTCACTCTTGCAGCTGCCTGTACAACCCTTGATTGTTGAATTGGTGCACGAAGACTGATATCAGCACATATGATATGATAAAATGTCTTATTGCGCTATCACGTTCTAATACAAATCCATTTCCTTCCTGTCACCTCTCTGATAGCACTGCTAATGTAGCTTAATAAAATTATGCAAAGGAACAGCTCTCAGTTCTGTTCTGAACATATTAAATTATCGTCAGAGGAGGGAGAGAGAGAATGAGCGAAAACCCAGGAGATGGATAACCTCTTCAAGTCACTGGAACACCTCTCTCTTTCTCTCTCTGGGGGTTAATATGGTTTTAATGAAACTGTGCTCCTACAACTAGTTATGTCATGGGGGAAAATGAGTAGGGAGTGATGGAGAGGTTTAGTGTCAAGTGGTTTTATTTACTTATTATGAAGGATGAACAGCAGGGGAAAGAGGGGGAGCAAAATGTGTAAAAATGACATATAGTCAGCAGCGAGTGAGCCTAATTTAAGCATAAACCATGGGGAAGCTGCACTTTACCAGCTAACCATATCCCTCCAAATGATAGTTTTCTAGGGTAACAGTGTCTCTATCTCAGCTGGTTAGTATGGTTCAGATACTCGGTTTTAATGCTGCATGAACAGAAAATTGAAGGTAGAGCAAGCAAGGGATGACAATTGCTGAAGGGTTCAATCTGGAGCTGATCCACTTAACTGGAGGATGAACAGAGAGAGACGAGGAGAAATTATGATTTAAGAGAGCCGAGGAGTAATGTGCTACACTGATGGGAGCCTTGGCATATTAATAGGATACTGTGTGTGTGTGTGTGTGTGTGTGTGTGTGTGTGTGTGTGTGTGTGTGTGTGTGTGTGTGTGTGTGTGTATGTGTGTGTGTGTACTGTGTGCATCTCAGTGTATAGTGTAAAAAAAAAGTGCTGCAGGCTGATAATTGTACACTCAAGTTTGTATAGTGGAGAAGGACAGTCAATAGAGAGTTAATAGATCAAACGAGACAGGAAGGAAGGAGATAAGAAGAAGAAGACAAAAAGGTGAGATGAAGGGGAAAAGTTAGTTTGGGTTAGATGGCACAAAGGATAGATTAACTGAAGTTTACATAAAATGAAATTTAAACAGATGTGACCTTCATTACTATGCAAGAAATGTGATTTGGGAATAAGAGGGTGACATACAGGAGTCAGAACCAAAGGAAAGTAAAAAGAGACAGGACTATGAGATTCAGAGGAAGATACTATAACCTGAAAAGGACATCTCACCTTGGAGGCTATAAGATGTACACACAGGATTACAATAGTCTGGGGTACTAATCATTTTCTGTAATTGTTGGAATTGAGTTTATGTCAAAGTTACGTCTTCCTCACTGAACTATTTTAATTATAAAAAATAAGGAGCATTCCAAACACTTGTGTAGCACACTGTACAGTCACTGAACACACACTTTCACAAAATACAGGTCACAAAACTGAAAAAAACATCTCTTATGCTATGAAACTGGAAATATAAAATACATAGAATAATAATAATTGCGCTTAGTAATACAAAAATGTCTGAAAATGCAAAAAGAAAAATACAGATGCTGTATACCAAAATCTGTTGTTCAAAGTAATTAACCCAAATGTAATGGATACAGTCAGAGGCAGAGTGGCAATCGGGAGAGTCGGGACTTTTGTCGGTGGGCCGGTAGTGTTTCGAGGCCGCAATATCTGGTCTGATAATAGTTATATATTGCATATTTTCAGAAACAGGCCATAGGGGAATCAGTGAGAGGCCCCTCCCCAAAACTCAAAAGGAAAAAAAAGGGATTGTGTTGCTGTGCTATGTGTTGGCCATTCATTCACCATCCAAACAATTAACGAGCACCACCACACTCACTATCGTTACATCCTGCAGTAAAAAGGATGGGGGAAGTAATTCCATAGTATTTAAAACAGGCTTTTATGATAAAAGTGCCATGTTTCACTTAGTAAAAAGTTGTTTGAGTAAAGAAACTAAGAGGAAAGTTTCTCTCTTTGTCAGGGTCAGCTGGAGCGGAGAATCCTGATTGGCCTATTGAGGTGTTTTCGATAGTGGGTGTAATTACAGTATAGAGTCTAACAGCAGTCTCCTGACTAAGTGCTCTAAGAGCGGCCTGCTGCCTCCTGACACAGGAAAAAAAGAGTTGTCCCATCAACTCCTGAAGTGAACAGGAGTTTAAGTTTCACATTCACATGCCAGGCAGAGCGTCACAGGCCTCCTTGGTTCTTCACCAACCAAAACTACAGTTAGCAACCATACTGCACTGATAAATACATTTTTAAACTTCCCCCTTGTCATCTACCTTCCTATTTATCTTGTACCTTGTAAACCCAACAGATTGTGTGTGCTGAAGTATTGGATTTCCTAGCACAGGATATCCATTACAGCCTGCATATGAGAGTGTGTCTCTGTGTCACAGCTGAGAGCATCACGGGGGGAAGCCGCTGTGAAGCTCTCCCAGCGAAGCCAGACTCATTCTAAAAGACACACCACCTAACAGAGGGAGACAGGCACAAAGTTAATGGTGGCTGAGAGGGTTAGTCTGGAATTGTTTGATCTAATTCGCAGTGGAGGAGAGGATAGCTTGCATATAGAGAGCAAATAAATAGTGTATGTCTTTTTGTTGGATTGTTGAGAGTAGGCCTATACAAAACATATCACCAGCTTTACCCAGATCCAGTATTTTCTGACTTTCACTAAAACTTTGAAATAATTGCTGAAGCTGCTGTATGAAACCCTTCTAAACGTTCATTATGAATTGAGTGGAAATATACAGTATTCTGTGAGTAATGTTACAGGGGCCCTCTATCATTGTTGTGTTAATTACAGCTCAGTAGAATTAGATAAGATTAAACAACAGCATGGCTCAAAGCCTCAATGAATGGTACTCGGGAGAAGAGATAGAGTTATAACACTGGTAATTTGTTAGATAAATGTCAAAGCTAATAGGGAATTGAATTAATTCAAATATCAACAAGCACATTAATGATTTTAACATACCTACTGAACTGCGGCAAAGCGTGTAACAAAAACGTCTGCAGAAATTACACTTAGGACAGAGTAGTCAAGGCAACCGATAGAGTGCATTAAAAAGGCCTTATGAAAGCACTAAAAGGAAGAAGGGGAAGAAGAAGGACAATGGGAGTATAATTTATCTTGTTCATTTGTGTGACCTGTTGCTGCTCAGTAACATTTTCAGGTCCCACATCCAGGAGCATCGGCAACATCTAGAAATAAACACTTATTTCCCCTTAATTGCATAATGTATTTAATGTTGCTAAGAGGACTGTGAGAGAGCAGAAAGACAGAGGCGGCTTTGTAGGGAGAATGGCAAATGGTTCAGAACAGCGTATATTCTCGGTTTCTGAAACTTTATTGCTGTTCTTTTCTTCTCTTAAATGTATTTCTTTTTTCTTTATTTGCATCAGTTGCTTATACGTTTGTATATATTCAATTGATGGGTAGAGTTTGTGTTGCAAGCAGAATACCAGAACAAAGCATTTATTTTAAAATGCAGCAAATGTTGGTTTTGGTATTTCATACATTCTCATGTTTGACTGCCTGAATTGAAAACAAGAAGCCCTTAAAGAGAGAAAAATAGCAAAAAGTCGGAAGGAAAGAAAAAAACAGAAGAGGGATGATTAAAACTATGAAGTAGACATCAAGTTTTCTGAAGTATGAAGAGATTAATAAGAACATTAATTTGAAAGATCCGGCTGGCTGGAGTCCTAGCCAACAGAGATCAAAGACACTTTGACTTTGAACCATTGTTCATTTATTCCCTCCATACACCCACACACATGCACACCATTTACACTGTTAAAGGGCTGAAGATGATTTCAAAGCTAGTTTATCATCAGATAATCACAATTACTATGTAGATGAAAGTGATGTGTGTGTGGATGCTAATGTCCATTGGAGGCCTGATGAGATGGGTTTAAAGCACAGCTGGTGCCTATTTGCTATGAAAGCGATCACTGGCCAGATCAGATGCTGTTTGCATAACATTCATGTTGAATCAGCCACATAATGAGCACAATATCTTGTCCTGTTTTTGATCTTCAGAGTAAACACTTCCTAGATGTGTGTAAGTTGAAATGCCTTCTCATAAAACATTGGTAGTTGAATGCATAGATGCGAAATTTGGCACGCAAATTAATGTCCCGCTCAGGTGGTGACGATCACGATGGTGATCACTTAACTTTTCATCTAGTGTCATCATCAGATCAAGATTTAAAGGTATTCAAAACTTCGGTTTATGGGTAACTCTGTACCTTGTGTGTTGGTGCTAATTGGCAAATGCTCAAATGCTAAACTAAGATGGCCAAAACGCTATACCTCCAAACATAGTCCCTGTGAGCATGTAGAGCCTCACAGATTATAAATAGGATCATACGACTTCAAGTGGATGAGATTGAGACCATCCTCCATTATTTTGTCCCCTATTTGATCGTTCCCGCTGAATCAGATGCGCTAACGCCAACCCACCCCCCCCCCCCGCATTTTTTTGCTTTACTGGCTTTTTATGACTATTTCTGTTGTTTTCAAAAATGCAATGCTTGTGTATGAGGTTGCCGCCTGGGGAGCTGCACCTGTGTACCTCTATGCCATGGAAAAAGTTATTGCTTTCAATAATGCATTTTGAGTCCGGTGAATACAATGCAGAATATTTACAGCCTTTGAATTGTCTAGCATCAACTATGAGACGTATAACACAAAATCCTTCTAAATCAAAATCCAAGCAAAGCCTGTTGTTTGTGCAGCATGCATAGAAATAAAATGGATAGAAAGACCATTGAACTGTTTCCTGTGGCCATTTGACTGGTGCACAACAAAATGACGGACGTCGGCTTATGGCCGGAACCGTTACCATGGCAATGGTACACATAAAAATGGCTGTTGCTCGACTCATTCTGCTATGTTTATCTGAATGGAAATTGCCTTTCTATCGATTTTATTTCTATGGCAGCATGTCGGCTGTTGAAAGGACAGTACTTCTGTCTACACTGAAAGGTTCTTGACTGTATTAGCAGTGGGCACCTTTAATTGTGTGCAATCAAAGGTTTTAGGATAAGGTTAAATAATTGCATTTTTTTTTTTTTTTTACATTCCCCAGGGTGTGACTTGGTTTGGCCATAGAGTGGCACTGGAGTGTGGGATAACAGAGAGGAGGAAACAGCAAAGAGGAATTATAGATGGAATAAAGAAACAGACAAAGCTTTTGAAGGGATGATGTGAAAAGGACAATTATTGTGCATGGGATATGGCTGTATATTATGGATGTAACTCAGAAGATTTGTTATATAATAAGCTGCTCAGAGAGAGAGAGGTAGAGAGAGAGAGAGAAAGAGAGAGAGAGAGAGAGAGAGAGAGAGAGAAAGCAGACTTGGCTCCATTGTGGAGCTGACTTTCACTGTCTTAAAGTCAGGACAGATTTCACACACATAAACACACAAATAATAGACATCATGTACAAATCCCTGAATGCCTTCTGGCTCAACAAAATCTAAGAAGAGTGTGTTCAAAACATTTACTCATTCAGGCATTTCAAAGGCTCTTTTAACAAAGATAAGTCTGACATTTAGCCAGAGGACCTAGCATGGCCAGCACATCTGCACGATGACATTCCACTAATTGGAACTTAGTCATTTTACTGAAATAACAGAAAGTAACAGTTTAAATATTTGACTTGGTGGCTAACCTTCAAGCAGACCTGTTGTGTTTATATCTGAGCAGAGAGATTTCTTCTTTCTTACTTTTATTAAAAAAGGCATTTTTAATGGCCTCTGTCCCTCTTCAAGTACCCAGTTTCTTCTGCAGAGACTCACTTCCCCTAAAAAAAACAAAATCCCTAACCTCTGACACAACTCAAGAGCTGCTGTCTGACAAGGATTTCTTTTTTTAATCCCTTTTGAATTTTGCTTGTGTCTCTAAAGCATATCATTTACTTGTGAATGTATAAAAATGTTATAATTGAAAATTGACATGAAATTAAAACTAAACAAGACAATTTGTTATTGACTTTGTCTGTATAATCGAAAAGCTTTTTGATTGTTTAATGTTACTTCTCTAAATTCTGTAAAGAAGCAGGAAGGCTACATTTCTTCTTCTACCAATATAAACTAGGGCTGCAGGATATGGAGAAAATGTCAAATTGCGATTATTTTTGACTGATGTTGCAATTGCAATATAATTTACGATATTGAAGGGAATGATCCCTTTTTTGGGATTATCATTCTCATTTTCACTGAAACACAAATACAAATGTGTGATGTTTGCCAGAATCTGTACCAACAAAGATGTTTTCCTTTGGTCTGTAGGATAGGATTTGTAGGCCCATGACGTCTCTGCAGCACCACGATACTTCCTTCAGAATGGTTAGACGCATATTTGGCCTTTAACAAATAGTGCACCCCCCTGCGATTTGGATATGGCACTAATCCATATTACAATTTCAACTGTGATTGAATGAATGAATTGTGCAGCCCTAATATAAGTGGGGAAAGTGAGCAAAACGATTTTAAACAATAGGCTGTTTTGGAGCCTAACTGTCGTCGCCACATGACGGTCAACTGTTGTTTGATCAAACTCAACTACAACGGTCCTGAAAGGACTGTCACCTCACAGTGGCCGGTGCCCGATTCCCAGTAACCTTTTCTTGACTAAATTTAACTATGAAGACCGCTAAACTTAACTTAAACTTAACTTAACTCATGTGACCAGCCATCACTTAATCAGCCGGCGGTCACCTTATTTTGTAGGATATCACAGGAATCGGAGGGCATAAGTTTTGGTACGATACCATACCAACTCGTTCAAAAACATGTTGAACCAGAACACGGCATACAGCTGTAGACATCCAAGGTACTGTTGGTATCGTCTCCTCTCCTCTGGGTTGTAAACATCCGCCTCACTGTCTGTTGCTGTCTTTCAGTGGCCCAGCCATAATGCAGATGATCTTGTTGTAGTGAAATGCTAATAAGCTGCAGACGCCCATGTTGCATGAGGGCCAGTGGACAGATGCCAAAGGGTGACCAGAGTCACAGTGAGACTCCAAGTGCCAACTGTGGTGTTGATGATGGCACAGGAGAGTGAATGTGAGGCCACTCCACCTCCAGGCTACATAATGCCTCTGCTGATGGGGACCCATTTGAGTCAATAAAGCTATAAAATAAATAATAGAGCTCTGTGACATTGATTAAAGAAGTTTTCTCAAAACTTGCCTACAGTGATTTTTGCATTGTCAGCTCTGTTTGAGTTGTTTTGACTGCTAAAAGTCAAGCTAATTTATATGGACAAATTAATTCCTTCATTCTATCCAGATATACAGTACATTTTAGCTACATAACACAAAATATGCTGTAAAAATTAAACATTTGTTGTTAAGTACTTGTTTTTGTTCCGGTTTTGTTCAGGTGTAATGTTGCTTTAAGTGTACCACATAAGCTCTTGCTTTACAGATCAGCACACATGGATATGATTTGTCAGACTTTCAAGTGTCCAAAATAGTAAAGTGGACACTGTATCAATGCAGGTTCTTGGTTGCTAAAAAGTCTGACTTTATAGGGATCAGGTGACACAGGGTTTTGTTAGGCTTTTGGAAAATGTCAAATATGGCATCTACAGTTGACCGTAAAGGGAAACACAAACTAGGATAGTTATTTAAATGGTAGGACAATACAGTAGTGACCAAGTGTCATTCTCTGCTTGATATCAATTATTCCATGCCATGGTCCCTCCTTCAGCACATCACTTCTCATCAGCTTAGACGTGCATGTGTTTAAGTAAATAAAAATCTGTAGATCTTTTTCCGCTGCAGAGGATGACAATGCTAATTCGGTATATTAGCGTTAATAAAAAAAGACATTGACTTTATCTGCATCGGCAACACTATGATGTTCGATTCAGCAGCTACATGTGCGTTATGAACTCCACTGTGGAAAAGCAGAAAAGTACTTGTATCGGATGTAGGACCATAACATGGTGCCCATGAAGAAAAACTGCAAATTCAGACTTTCTTATTCTAACATTAAAATATTTCTGTCATGAAGACAACATAACCAACTGTGGTACAGTATCATGCAAATGAAGACGCATGACTATGCCAATGCAGAGGTTAAAGTTAAAGAACTACAAGTAACAATGTTTCTGTCGGTGAGATGTAAATAGTAATGCCTTACTTTATTCCATTAGAGGGAAATGACTACAGCACGGTTGCCCCCTTAAGTTTATGGCTCTGGGAAACCCTTACCCTTTTCTTCCCCCTTAACCCAATGTGTCACACTCTCTCCCTGTGTTGTTCCATCCAGGTCCAACATGTACATCTGCGATCACTGAGAAGCATATCTGAGTCTGGGAAGATGATTTAAAGCTTTCTCTCTGATGTCTTTTAATACAGACTGACCTCAGAAATCTAAGTTTCTAATTTGAAAACTCTAGCCCAGAGCAAGTACTATTTCTGCCTAAGGCTGGAAGGCTGTTGGGACTGTACTGTGTTTCAAGATGAATGCCTGACTGACTCTTTCCTTTTACATTTTACAGTATGCTTCTGTATTTAGATAGAGGCTACAGTTAGTTGAATAGCAGAAAAACAATACTGCCTAGTATTATTTCAACAATGTATATTCCATTGGTGTCTGTCTGCTCTGCATCTCTGCAGCTCAGCAAACCAATACTGAAGGTCTGAATGTGTTCAGATCGGTTTTCACAAATTACACATGATCTCTGCAGGGTAAATCCAGACAGCTAGCTAGACTATCTCTCCAATCTGGATTTTCTCTTTCACAACTAAAACAAATTTTGCAAGTACACATGTTCCACCAAAACAAGTTCCTTCCCGAGGCTATTTTGCCATCTGGCAATGCGAGACTGGTGCGCGCACACACACACACACACACACACACACACACA